>NW_016157098.1:831307-851565 GCF_001687245.7 Rhagoletis zephyria
GCATTTGAGTATGGAGAGGCAACTATCTGGAAGTATTTTACATAAAAAATTTACTAAGTATTGCTCGGTTTGTAGTAGCAGTTAAAGAAAACACATGAAAAGGCACGATTTTTTTTAAATTCGAAAAAATGTAAATATTTCAAAAACGGTGACACTTTTACCTGAAAATTTTTTGTTTATCAGTGAGATCACCCCCCACCTACCTTCCCCTAAAGTTTGGCACGTTACTTCTGGGACACCCTGTATAGCACCAATCTAGGTGATTTTCACTGCGGTGTGTAAACCGGTGACACAGTTTATTGGGTTTAGTTTCCCACATAAAGGAGATATATCGCAAAAACTGGTATCTGAACAATCAGTGGTATAGGAGATAAAGCTTATACAGCATAGATTTTGACGATTTTCTCAGTAGACTTTATATTATCTATATATATAAAAATGGTGTTAAAAATGTATAGTAATTCATCAATTTAGAACGGTTGTGCCGATTTGGCAAATTTTTCAGTTGTTCGTAATTGCCAGGAGAAGGTTTTTAAGAAAGAAAATTGAGCTCCCTGATAAACAAAAAATTTTCAGGTAAAAGTGTCATCGTTTTTGAAATATTTACATTTTTTCGAATTAAAAAAAATCGTGCCTTTTCATGTGTTTTCTTTAACTGCAACTACAAACCGGGCAATACTTAGTAAATTTTTTATGTAAAATACTTCCAGATAGTTGCCTCTCCATACTCAAATGAAATGTAGTTAAAATATATTAAGGAACCATCATAAAATTAGGACTATTTCTGGATTTTTAACTTTTTGATATTTTCTTCCCCAACTTTGACTATCTCGGGTGAAAAAAAATTTAACTTTACATTACATAAAAAAATTTCTCATTTAATAAAGATTTCAGAAAGGTGCCACACTTACTGTTTTGAATAGAAAAAAAAGTTATAGCCGCTTTTGTTGGTAAATAACTGAGACACGCTAGAATGTATTTAATAGATTTAAATTGAATTTGCTCTTGTTACCGTCAAATGACATGCTAAATAGTACAAAGGTACATAATTACTTTCTTCTGACATTATTTTATGTTACTTTTATGTTTTCTCCTATGTTTCATAACTGATTCGAATGTGTGCTGCTTTTTTGGAAACGTGTTTAGAAGAAGGAGTGCACAAAGTTTTAATTTTTCCGATAGTTGGCGCAGGGCTTTGTTTAAAAAAATGCAGTTGGTTCTTTGGTGGCCTTTTGCCTAGATTAAAGCATCGTTCACTCAAAATCGGTACGCGTTCCAGCAATTTCTGTACAGCAATTGTTGGAATGTATTAAAAAGTTGCAATGCAGATCGTAAGACAATAGATCTACCATTATGAGGTTTAAATTTCATAGTACTGGCTTTTTATTTGACAGTTTTATTCGCGTTGGAAGTTGCTGCTCAAAAAATAATGTTGAACAAATTCGTTGAAGATCCGACAATTTCGAGATCAAAAATCAAATTAAAATTAAATATACCAAAAACTTATAATTATCCTCCAAAAATCAATGAATAGATTCCTTCTGCTTAAACTAACGGGGTGAGCTAATCATTAAAAGACATCATTTTGCACCAGCTTAAGGATAAGGCTCTTTACCTGAATTAGGAAAAAACGGCTTATCAGAAGATGATCGTACGAGAGAATTGGAAAACGGTTATCCACAGTTTAGCGAATGCAAGCTATGGCAAGACTTAAACCTTATCGAGTTATAATATATAAAATTCTGTTAGATTAAATACATTTTATAACAAAAACCGCACCCGTTTACATTACCCCAATGTTCACACGAAATGTGGTATTTTATAATAATGACTAATAAAACATGTTTAAAACTGGACTTTGGTCAACTCCCATGTTAAAAGTTTTAAGCTAAAACGAAACATGGTGATATCCTCTTACAACTAAATCTATAGAAGTTGACACAGTTGTCAAAAGGCTATGAAATGACAAGAGAATCGAGGCANTGAGAATCGCAGTCTCATTAAAACTCGATCAGACTCCACAATGGGTCATATGACCCTAGAAATATGCTGGAAGGAGCGCTTGCACAAAGTGTTATTTCATTGTATCATTTACTTTGGACCTTTTGTAAAGTGTTGGTGGGTTTTTATGAAAACTAATTATTCACAGGTAACTTTAAATCGGTTTGAAGCCAATGATGTGATTAAAGTTCTGGAAGTCATCAATTTACGAATATGACCTATTTAAGTCAAATCGAAAAATACATGGTATTTATTTAAAACAAAATTAGTAGAGATGTGCGAGCCGTGGAAAAACATAAACTTAAGATAGTTTAGTAGAGCAAGTTGACTACACAAGTCTCTAGAACGGGTGTTCAGAAAATTTTTATCATTATCAAAGAAATTGTATCTTATTTATTTATCCAAGCAAAATATAAAACTCTCGCTAACATGTATCTATAACTGATTAAATATTATTTTCTGAAAACCTATTAAAAAGATATAACCCATTTCATGCGTACCGATTTTGAGTGAACGATGCTTTAGCATATAGGATTCATTTTTTCCGTTAAGTGGGTCAGAGACCGAACTATTTGAAACAGTCTCCGAGAAACAGTGGTCCGATTTGCTTGCAATTTAGCACGTAGGCAGCTTATTGGCTGGGTTAACATATATTATATTTTTTCTGATAGGTGGACCAGAACCGATCAATTCCAAAAAATTTTCAATCGAATCGAGTCATTGTTTTACAGTTCGAAAGATGTTTGGTTGAAGGCGCCGCAAACATGCGGGTATTGGCTATTTAACAATACTTATTACACAGGCCAACAAAAATGGAAAAAAAATTTGATGCAGTAATGTAAACGCTATTTTTGACAGATTTTTTTATGCTGATTACGAATCCGTAAGCAAAAAGTTACCATCAGCTCTAGATTTTAAGAAAAAACGAGGTCAAATTGTCAAAAAATCGAGTTTTTTGCAATATTTGAGAAGCTCTAGCAAAGAAACAAAGGGGGTAGAACCTTCCACTTAGGCTTTGATTAAAGCAAGTTCCCGCACCTTTGATTGATGGTCACTTAGGGCTGGTTTCTCCAACTCAACTTAACATAGTTTAGCCACTTTTGGACTTAAGTCAAAAGTTTCGTTTTACACAGCTTATACTTGACTGGGTCAAAAAAATTGGCTTAATTAAGTTGAGTTGGAGAAACCAGCCCTTATATTCATTTGTTGAACAGGAATAACTGATTTCGGGAAGTTTGAGTTCCTACCACAATCAAGCGAAAGGTGATAGAACCTTCCACGTAGGCTTAAATTAAAGCTAGAACTACAGACTACCATCCCTGAAAGTACTATTCCTGCACCTTGCCCTAATGGTCACCTATACTCATTTACTTTTTATCGTCAAAAATGGTGTAAAAAAATAAATGACTATAGGTAAACTCAGGGCCAAGGTGCAGGAATGGTATTTTAGGGATTGAAGTCAGAAGTCCAAGCCTTAATTTAAGCCTAAGTGGAAGGTTCTATCACCTTTTGTTTCATTGCTAGACCTTCTCAAATATTGCAAAAAACGCGATTTTTTTTGCGTAGCCACGCCCACTTATGGTTACATGTGTATATCTTGGTAACCGCTGAACCAATTTCTTCCAAGCTTGGCACCGTCGTTGGCCTTGGTACAGCATATCAAATGGTCGAAAATTTTTAAAATCGGACAATAACCACGCATGCATCAGTAAATATTAAAGCTAATTTATTCAAAATTGATGTTTGGAAAAATTCTTTACGAAGAAATACGTATATGGTAAAATTTTGGAAAATGGGCGTGGCACCGCCCACTGATGATCACATATATATATCTCGGTAGCCGTTCTACCAATTTGTACCAAAACCGGTATGGTTATTGTGCTTGCCCTTAAAAGCAAAGCGTTGAAAATTGTTGAAATCGGACTAAAATTACGGCCGCTTTTCAAAAAACAGTATTTTTCAGAAATGCTTGAAACTTCAATATTTCGAAATTTAAGGACGCTAACTTACTAAAAATTGATACACCCCGGCTTAGCATTTAGCGGTAGCTTGCGGAAAGGTGAAAACCATATATATAAATATTTAATAGTTGCGTTCCCTAACTCGCAAGAAGGTGCAAGAATTTGCAGGAATTTACCATAAAGCGTTCCTGTATTCGGTTCTCTGGCTTCTTTTACCTATTGGCAGTTTTACAGGTTTTAACCCAGAAAAGTTGGGGAACGCAACTAGTACTTGCGCCGGGTATTTAATGTTCGGCTCCGCCCGAGCTTAGACGTTCTTACTTATTACTTTTTAAAATACATATTTCTTTGCTGCACATTCTTTTCCATTGAGTTTTTATTTTATTTTATGCTTTATATATATGTACACTAGGGCGGGTCGAAAATCTAATTTTTCTCAAATCCCTTGGTAATAGTGAAAATATATTGTATCATGAAGTCAACAACAAGCCTGCGAAATATTAGTCTTCCATTTTAATTGTAAGAGCCCGCGCATCGACCGCCAAGTGACCCACAGCACACTAGTCGAATAAGACCAATTCTTGTTAAAAATTCTGGGTTTAGCCAAAAGTTTTGGTGCATATTATTACATAATGAATCCTTTAACGCAAAAGATAAAGGCAAGTATCATTTCGCGCAGCCCTTTATCTTATCGTTAATCTCAAACTCATCTATTTTCAGGAAATTTTTAATTGTTCTCTTGATAATTGCACTGGCCTATAGTCAAAAGATGTAAAGAACAACATTAATATTGCTGGCGTGCATTTAGATCGCTAGTTCCAAATATTCTAATCCTTTTTTAATATTAGCTATAGTTTGCGAATTTTTGCAAATTTAGGAACAATATCGGTAGCTCTAATAGAATAGCCATTATTTTCCATCATCGCGGAAAAATTTTGTTTATGCAAATTAGTATGGAAACACTGAACAGGCACAACTTCTAGACACACTAATTGGTTTACTTATGTTTATGCATACAATATAAAAATTGCAAATATAAGAAAATGATAAAAAATTTTGTTCAAAATTTTTTTTTATTTTAAAATAATTGGTTTATAATCTGAACTATTTTAGTCATATTATTATCAAAAATCAGTAACATTAAGTCTCGCCTTCAATTTGTTATTTATTACGCACCGATCGAGTAACATTTACCAAAGTTATATCGAAAAACTTAAGTGGATTTCCAGTTTTTTTCTAAAAAATTTCTCTTCAATTGTATAAATAACCTTTAAATAAAAGAACCGGATTACAGAAAACTGTGCCAGCGAGTGACTTTTTTCGTTCAAGCTGAATGCAAAGCAATATCGTCCAATTGGGGAGTCCTCAAAAGGATTTCCTAGGATATGTTAAAGGCTACTGCATTTACCTACAGACACTTTTTCACATAATGCAATTAACTAAAATATTTATGTATATCTAAACACTTATTGCACGTCCCCTACTTTCATATAACGGCAAATTTAGAAACCGCGAAAAATGTGCTTCTGCGGCGACTAATGAAACCATTCAGCACCAGTTTTTAAGACTGGAAAAAAGGACTCAAAATGGGCGTTTCTCACCCTAATTGTAATGTATGTAAATACTTATATGTTTGAAACTACTATTAACTTGTCGAACGATTCCTAATCTTTGACAATACATTCATTCACCACGATCTTGAAAACTGACCAAATCGGCGTGACCAAGTCCATGGCCATTTTAATATTATATAAACATCCGAAAACATTAAAAGGCTTGAAATAAATCTCGTCTCACTTTTTTGTATTTTTCACTTGGTTGCTGAAGTAATGAAGAATTGAAAATTCATAAGGGAAAATTATAGTTTTTGTAAGTTTTATCTTAATATCTTAAAAACGTGTAGACTTATTGAAAAATTATAAATGGACGTGAGGTGCTAAATTTAATAGCCCTTAATTTGATATATCGTCTTGTTTATAATAATAACGCATTCCATAGATATTACAAGCCAAAGTTTCATTTACAAAATTCATACACTTTGATTCAATTGCGCGGGCTTAAGATAAGTTTTAAATTAATCTTTCTTGGCCAATAACAATTGGATGAGACCTGAGACATCATAATATTACTATTACAATGCGGTCAAATGACTTTTATTTTCCCCCATACAAAATCGACCCAGCCTAATGTACATACTTATGTTTGTATATAACACANCGTAAATTGAGATCGGAACATTACCCGCTAGTGGAGATTGAAAATTGGCTTTCTGACTAAATGTTCTTTACCGATATGATGGAACATTTGCAAAACTTGAAATCGCCTCTACAAGGAGGGAATAAGAATGTTCTTGATTTGTCGCAAATTATTTTAAGTTTTAAAGCTTAGCTATGTTTTTCATTCATAATCTCAAAAAAAGGATATTTCATCAATTTCCATGGCTAGAAAAAAATATTGCACATGATTTAAAAGCAGATTTTGAAAAAAGATTTGCCGATTTGAAATTATTGAAATGTTCGTTTGGATACTTCATAAACCCTTTTTCATGTAACATAATAGAGGATGAATTTACAATATCCGAAATACTCCTTTTTAAGAAAAGCGAAGAAGAGTTGCGGTTTTTGGAATAACACTAAACATAAAACTTTTCCATTGCTTGAATTCCGGCAACAAGTACGAGATTTAAAATATCCGCTGTTGAAAACAGCTGTGTGCCGTATATTTTCAATCTTTGGTGCAACGTATAACTCTGAGTTTTTGTACTCTACATTGAAGTTCGTAAAGTCAAAATACCGTTCTCAATAAGTTGCATTCGCGTACTTCATAATTTTTGAAAGTTATAAAAACTATCAGCTTTTTGTGTTCGCGGACGCAAAAAACTTGCAAAGTACGGGAAATGGAGAGAGCAAAATGACATTTCATTTTGAGGGAAAGCTGCTAGTTTCTGCAGGAAAAATTTTCACCAACAGCAATTTGCCAACAAGAAAACAGCTGATCAAAAACAGCTGGTTGGAATTTACGCAAATCCCTAAATTGAATTTTATGGTTTGGAAGTTAAAATAGTAAAGTCCGACTAATTAAACTTGTAAGAAGTAATTATTTGTTTAGTCAGTCAACTATGTCAGCATAAGACTTCGGGATTTGTTTTCTTACGTTTTAAACTTTATACTTTGCGTATTATTTTGGATATTTTTCTCTTGTGGGAGAACAGGTGACATTTCGCCGGAATTTTGCTCTTGGACATTTTTTACTGGAAATTTTAAACGAACGCACCTATTGACTAACCAACATTTAACAGAACTGTTACGAGCGGCTTTAACTGACGTAAAAACAGATTTTGAAAATTTGGCCAAAGGGATTTTTTGAATTTTCTTTAATATTTATCTTACGTACATTAGAATATTAACAAAATTATGTTTTTCATTTCTAATAATAATTCTATTTAAAAATTAACATTTTGTTTTTGTTGTTTTTTCTTGTGGCTCTTTGTAGCATTTAGAATTTACATGTGGCTCTTTTCGGCCTCGGTCTTGCCCACCCCTGATATATATGGTCGTATTTTTAAAGAAGAAATTATTTCAAAAGCTTGTGTACATACTAATGCTGCAGAATCATGAATTGAAAGTCGCAATTTTTATTGTAAAAAATTTGCAAAACTCACATTGAATATAGTATAAAGGGACTTGCATGAATGGACATTTGTTTACTTAACTGATCGTTTAACAATTTATTAACAACTATACTTTCGATATTTAATCGCAGGTGGCGTGTTCGTTGTCCTACTCGTGGGTATAGGCGTAGCAGCTTGCGTGGCTGTGTTCGAGTTTTGGTACCACTATCGCACCCGAAATAGGCGTAGCGTCTACTGTGAGGATAAATACCACCACACTACGGTTACCGACAAGGCGACAAGTGCTACAGGTAGTTTCGTCCTCGCCGATACATCTGACCGCGACAAACTGCAGGAGGATCACATCGTTGAACTAGAATTCATCCAGCAGCAACAGGAGCAGTCTTGCGAGCATGTTACCGCCTACTGTTGCACCGAAACACCGCCCCAGCGTTCACTTTGCGGCGAGATGCTCGACGAATTTCGCTATGCCTTGCGTTGCATGGACTCTCATCGGCGGCCAGCCCTGAAGCGTCGCTGCCCCACGTGCCACTTGTTCAAGGATGTTAAGGGATTTGTGGACATAGACGCGAGGGGATCAACAGATGCTCGTTTCAGTATTGTCGGCAGCGCTTCTAACGAATTGGATGTCGCAACCATGCAGAGAAGACACATCGCGGAACCACTGCTCTTGCTTTCGCCGACATCAAGCGCACTCAACCCTGTAACGTAGAAAAAAATTAAATTGTAGTTACTTAAATTTTAAAAACAATACAGTTTGTTTTTATTTAGCCGAAGTAAAAATAAACATACAATGTATCATATAATTCAATAACACAAAACTTGTTTGCTCATAACGATTGAATAGCCCCCACACATTTACAATCTATAACACATACTAAAAATCACAATTCAAAATCAATATTGATTTTCTTAATTCTGACTGATGTACTAAATACATCTGATACAGCATTTTCAGTTTAAATGAAACCATTTTCAAATTAAGTGAAACCTTTTTCAAATTAAATGAAAATTTTTCAGGTTAAGCGAAACCATTTTTAAATTAAATAAAACCTTTTTCAGATAAAGCGAAACCCCTTTTCAAATTAAATTAAATATTCTTAAAAGGAAGTTTAATTTAATTTGAATAAAGTTTCATTTAATCTGAAAAAGGTTTCATTTAATTTGAAAAAGGTTTCGCTTTGTCTGAAAAATGTTTCATTTAATTTTAAAATGGTTTCGCTTGACTTGAAAAAGATTTCATTTAATTTGAAAAAGGTTTCGCTTTGTTTGAAAATGTTTTCATTTAATTTGAAAAACGTTACATTTTTACAAATACTATAATATAACTACCGTGACCAGATTTCTGTGGACAAAAATCGAAACGTTTCTAATGCATCGAATCAAAACGTTTCTAATGCATCGAACAGATTTTTTATTATTATTATTACCACGCTTTTATCAACTTGCCGTCTTGTTTGTCCAGGCACCTTTGTCATAATAAAAGGTTCTATAAAACCTAGTCAAGAAATCAACCTCGTCGGTAGGTATCATATCAAGGAACATACAATTAGCAACACTAGAGGCAGATGCCTCCTCGCCGGTAGTAGTTTCTATAAAAGTTTCTATAAATAAAAACTGGTCTAGACATCAACCTCGTCGGTAGATATCATATCAAAGAACATACAGTCTAATGTACATGTATATTAAAAGAAATTTCCGCCTTTCTATGACTTTACAGATGGCGACACTGTCACATTACTGGTGGAAGCGGAACTGAACGGGCGAAAGACAGAGGTCGTGATTGCCTCAGCCTACTTTCATGGCGAACTAGATGACGCACCACCAGATTTAGTAAACAAATTAGTAGAGCTGTAAAACTATCGATGGTACTATCGATACTATCGAATGGTTATATTTTTTTGCACTATCGAAAGGTCGTTGCCACTATCGATTGTCTTTGTTTGAAGAAATATACATATTGTTTATATTATATGTACTACTTAGTATGCATTTTTTTTATTTTTTTTTATACCCGAGCGCGCTTGTGCACAAGGGTATTATAACTTTGTTCACATAACGGTGTAACAGGAAAAACGAATCGAGATAGATATAGACAATTAAATACATAAATTATCAGAATGAAAAGAGAAATCGATTAAGCGGTGACTGTCTGTCCGTCCGTCCGTCCGTCCGTCCGTCTGTGCACACGATAACTCGAGTAAAAATTGAGATATCTTAACGAAACTTGGTACGTGGACTTCTTTTGGGCATGGGACGGATGGTATTGAAAATGGACGAAATCGGACAATATCCACGCCTACCTCCCATATAACGGTAATTTTCAGAAATACGAAAAGTGCGATATTTTAGTAACTACTGAAGATAATTCACTCAAAATTGATATTTACAATGAGTTTTAGACGAAAAATAAGAAGGTTATAAATTTTTGGAAAATGGGCGTAGCGTCGCCTACTTATGGTTACATGTGTATACCTTGGTAACCGCTGCATCAATTTCTTATAAACTTAGCACAGTTGTTGGCCTTGATACAGCATACCAAATGACCGAAAATTTTAGAAATCGGACAATAACCACGCCCACATCCCATATAACGGTAATTTAGAGAAATACGATATCTTCGATAAATCAGTAAATATTAAAGCTAATTTATTCAAAATTGATGCTTGCAACAATTCTTAACCAAGAAATACGTTTATGATAAAATTAAAAAAATGGGCGTGGCACCGCCCACTTATGATCACATATATGTATCTCGGTAACCGTTCTATCAATTTCTACCAAACTCGGTATGGTTATTGTGCTTGCCACATAGAAGCAAAATATTGAAAATTATTGAAATCGGTCCAAAATTACGGCCGCTTTCATATAACGGTACATTTTCGCTTTAAAGTCAATATGCTTATTCTTTAAACTTCAATATTTCGAAATTTAAGGAAGCTTATTTACTCAAAATTTATACACCCCGGCTTACCATGTAGCGGTAGCTTTCGGAAGGGTGAAAAACATATATTTAATACTTGCGCCGGGTGTTTAGTGTTCGGCTCCGCCCGAACTTAGACTTTCTTACTTGTTGAAAATGGGAATTAGGCAACATTGATTTGCATACACATCACTAGTTTTTACCTATTATCGGGTTTTACAGGGTTCAAGTATTGAATTCAATTCTGATTGCTGGTGGAAGAGAGGGGTTGAGAAGAAAAGGGAAGAGAACATATGCGTCTGTACCGTCAACTGGTTTCAAGTTTCATGGTTTGCTTTTGACATTTTCGTTGTTTCCCAGTTAAAGAACTAAACCCTGGAACTCAACAAAATTTAAGCGTGTAAAATCAAATAGAAAACTCAAAAGAGGTTCATCTAAATCGGGTGTAATTAAATTTGAAAAAAAAAAAGGTTTGACTATTTTTTTGGAACCATGCTATCGTGTTAGTAATTCTGCGTCGATGGAAGAAACTATTGATATCAGCCAGAGTTAGTCAAATTTTGGAGATTCTTGTGTTTCCTTTAGAAACTTTGAATTTGTACAATGATTTGGGTTCTTGTAGCACACGTTTGAAATATGTAATTTTCCTATGGGGGCGACATGACTCTTCTTTTAATAACTCACATTTTTTGCATACACAACTCCATACCAAGTTCCAGTTTTCTTCCTCAAACACTTCCAGGGAAATGTGGCAACAAAAAGTCAATTTGTGCGGGAAGTGCCACGCCCCTTTTTCTTATAACCCCAATTTTCTTCCATTAGTTTGGAATTGATTTTATATACCCCAGTACCAAGTCCCAGTACTCTACCATGAACACCTCTAGCGGTATGCAGTATAAACAGTAAATTTGTATGGGAGGTACCACGCCCCCTTTTCGAATAAAGCAAATTTTTCTCCATAAGTATGGAATTAATTTTTTACACACATCTCGGTGCCAAGTTCCAGTCCTCTGCAATTAACACATACATAGATATGCAGTATAGAAAAATCAATTTGCATGGGGTTGCCACACCACCTTGTCCAATACCTCTCACTTTTGTCCATGACTATAGGTCCATTCAATATCAAAAAATTGTTACGTATTGTTACTAGTAGTTGCAAGTTTTTACTGGAAATGCATTCAATAACCCAAAATATTTGCAAGAGAGAGCGAATTCGAGAGCGTAACAACCCGAGAGAGCTGCAAATTGTTGCAAGTAAAAATTTTACTAGCCGGAATTTGCAGGAGTCAAAAAGTAAAGTTATGTTTCAAATTCAAATGTAAACAAACTGTTTAAGAGGATGATTTAATGAAACATAATTAGTGAAATGAAAATATATATGAAAAATTTAAATCTATTGTATATTGTTTTATTTCTATGACGATGGGAACTATTCCCAATTAAAAAGAAAATTGCGCGGCAAAACTTAACCGTCAGAAAGTGTCAAAATGGCTTAAGTTGCAAGTTTTTACTAGTTTTGCGTTCAATAACTTTTTCTGAAAATTTTCTCTTGCTCTCAATTTTACTCTCAATTTTTCTTTTACGCTCTCGCTGCAAGTACTTACTGGAAAAGTTAATGAATGGACCTTATGAGATTAGTTTCACATTCATACATACATATGTATTTCCATACCAAGCTTGACTATTTTACCCCAAATATTTGAATAGATGTGCAACGTGAAACTTCCAGTCAATAAGGGAGGTGCTACCCTTTTTTCCAAAAACGTCCATTTTTCTCTGTGAGTATGAATTTGATTTCGCATACATATCTCACTACCAAGTTCCAGTTATCTACCACAAATACTTCCAGAGATATGTATGCATGTATTATGAAAACTCCAATTTATATGGGAGCGGCCTTGCGTTATCGGAATTACTTTCAGTCTAAGACCATCCTTGTGAAATCCGTAGTAAGTGTTCCAAATTTCGTTCTGATCGGGAAACTTCTCTATTTTTCAATCCAGGCCATAAGCCATCTGTGTGCAAAATCTGATTTCTAAACAGATGGAAACTCTTAAAAAAGTAGCCTATTTTCCAACCTTGGTCATAAACTACCTGCGTGCAAAATTTTTCATGCAAATCCGTTCAGACGTTTCCGCATATTTATTTAATTAATCTTTTCTAGCAAATGGCAACTCTCAAAAAAGTAGCCTTGTTTCCAACCTAGGTCATAAGCTATCTGTGTACAAAATTCCATGAAAGTCCGTTCAGTTGTTGCCGTGTGATGGTTTCCCAAACTTTCAAATTTATAATATTAGTAAGATAGATAGTAAGTGAGGGAATAATCTATTAAAGTACAACTTAAGTTACAATAATTTTTAGACGAAAAATAAGAATATTATAAATTTTGGGAAAATGGGCGTAGCCACGCCCACTTATGGTTACATGTGTTTATCTTGGTAACCGCTGCATCAATTTCTTATAAACTTAGCACAGTTGTTGGCCTTGATACAGCATACCAAATGACCGAAAATTTTTGAAATCGGACAATAACTACGCCCACATCCCATATAACGGTAATTTAGAGAAATACGATATCTTCGATAAATCATTAAATATTAAAGCTAATTTATTCAAAATTGATGCTTGCAACAATTCTTCACCAAGAAATACGTTTATGATAAATTTAAAAGAACTGGAATAGAATAACCGTTCTACCAATTTGTACCAAACTCTGTATGGTTATTGTGCTTGCCACATAGAAGCAAAACATTGAAAATTATTGAAATCGGACTAAAATTACGGCCGCTTTCATATAACGGTACATTTATTTATTTATTTATTCTGTTATTAGTCAATGAATACAAAAAATTCTTACTGACTAGGACGACTAAACTTAAGTTACTTAAAATGATTGCTTAAACATAAAGTTACCAAGCCTCTTGGAAGCGAGATATCCAAAGAATAACATTGATTTAATTCAATTAAAGTTCTGATCAATGGCGCATTAAGAGAATAATACGACTTCACAAATGGAATGAAAAATATATCCACATGCCGAAGACTGCGTGATGGCACATTGAAGCCTATTCTGCTTAAAAGCTCAGGACAGTCGACATAACCTCTTAAAATGTTAGCAACGAAGGAACCTGACAGAAACGCCCTTCTACTAGTCAAAGACTTTAAGTCTAGCAGCATACAACGCGAAAGATGTGACGGGATTGGTTCCGTGAATTTCATTGAGGACAGTGCAAAACGTATAAATGATTTCTGGATACGCTCTATTCTATTTACGTAGGTAGCATGATAAGGTCTCCAAATAAAAGCAGCATATTCCAGTCGCGATCTTACGAAAGCAGTGTAGAGCGTTTTATAAGTATAAGGATCCGAGAAGCAGGAGCAATTACGACGAACAAAAGCAAGCATAGATAATGATTTAGAAACTATGTAGTCAATGTGAGTAGAAAATGCAAATTTTATATCAAAAAACACTCCCAGGTCCTTAATTCTGTCTACAGTTCTCAATTTGCAGTCAGCAATTTGATAAGAGTTTTGCGAAATTAAAAGCTTTTTGGAAAAAGTTATGTGGAAGCATTTGGTTACATTCACAAAAATTTGGCATTGATGAAGAGCACAAATAGCAAAGGCCCCAATATACTACCCTGTGGTACCCCAGAGCTTGCAGTGAAAGATTGGGAAACCGAGTTGTCAAGAACAACAGTACACACTCTGTTGCATAAATAAGATTCAATCCATGTAAGGAAAGTNAGCAAATGCTTAAGCTCTTTTGTGTACCAAGGCTGCTTATAGAATTTAGGTGAATATGCAGGAATATATTTCTTACAAAGACCATACACTTTAGCTTTAAAAATATCAAAACACCTTTCTGTGTCAAAATCCGAAAAAATACAATCCCAATCGATATTTTGAAGAATCCCATCTAGGAGTTCAAAGTTACCAATATTATAATTTAAGCGGATACCATTGCTTTCAAGAGGAATGGTAAAAAATTCATAAAACTCAAAATTGATACTCAGTGGAGCATGGTGACCGCAGGCTGGCGAAATTGGCGAAAGACATTCACTTAGTTTAGACTGGATGTTTTGAGAAATAAAAACTAAATCTAGAATACGGTTCAGTCTGTTAAAGATATAATTAATTTGTGATAATTNGTGCGAGAGGCTGAACAACGAAATTAGAGCTAAAATACTCAGCAAATAAGTTTGCAGCTTCCTCAACTGATGTCGCTGACCGATCCTTAAAGAATACTGACGTCGGAATACCAGAACAAGACTTTTTTTGCTTAATAAAGTTCCAAAAGGATTTAGGATTAGTTTTAATGATAGACTCACAATTACCAATATATGATCTATACAACTTCTTGTCCAATTTATTAAAACTATCCAAATGGGTTTTATAAATGGCAAAATAATACGGGCTATTTGTAGCCTTATATTTCTTATAAGACCTATTTTTAAGGTTTAGCAAATGCTTAAGCTCTTTTGTGTACCAAGGCTGCTTATAGAATTTAGGTGAATATGCAGGAATATATTTCTTACAAAGACCATACACTTTAGCTTTAAAAATATCAAAACACCTTTCTGTGTCAAAATCCGAAAAAATACAATCCCAATCGATATTTTGAAGAATCCCATCTAGGAGTTCAAAGTTACCAATATTATAATTTAAGCGGATACCATTGCTTTCAAGAGGAATGGTAAAAAATTCATAAAACTCAAAATTGATACTCAGTGGAGCATGGTGACCGCAGGCTGGCGAAATTGGCGAAAGACATTCACTTAATTTAGACTGGATGTTTTGAGAAATAAAAACTAGATCTAGAATACGGTTCAGTCTGTTAAAGATATAATTAATTTGTGATAATTCAATACCTAAAAAGTTATCAATTAAATAAATTTCCTCAGTGGTGTTGATATTTAATGGTGTTAGCATATATGGATTACTTAAATGAGACCAATTTACATTAGGCAGATTAAAGTCGCCAAGTACACAAAGATGATTCCCATCAATGGTAGACTGTAAAGTAAGCACATTATTTACATGGGATTTATAAATATAATCATTGCTGTTAGGCGGTATGTACGAAGCTGCAATATAAAACTTCTTTGATGAGCCATGCAGCCATACACAAATTTGGTCCAATATGCTGTCATTATTTGCCAGATTAACTAACGAAGCGCGGAGTGTACGATGTACCGCAATTAAAACTCCACCACCCCCGTTGCATCCTGATTTAATGTCATCTCTATCTTTGGGAAAGACGTCAAATAAATTTATGCTTTAAATTCAATATGCTTATGCTTTAAAATTCAATATCTCGAAATTTAAGGTAGCTTATTTACTCAAAATTTATACACCCCGGCTTACCATGTAGCGGTAGCTTTCGGAAAGGTGTAAAACATATATTTGATACTTGCGCCGGGTGTTTAATGTTTGGCTCCGCCCGAACTTAGACTTTCTTACTTGTTGAAAATGGGAATTAGGCAACATTGATTTGCTTACACATCACTATTTTTTACCTATTATCGGGTTTTACAGGGTTCAAGTATTGAATTCAATTCTGCTTGCTAGTGGAAGAGAGGGGTGGAGAAGAAAAGGGAAGAGAACATATGCGTCTGTACCGTCAACTGGTTTCAAGTTTCATGGTTTGCTTTTGACATTTTCGTTGTTTCCCAGTTAAAGAACCAAAAACTGGAATTCAACAAAATTTAAGCGTGTAAAATCAAATAGAAAACTCAAAAGAGGTTCATGTAAATCGGGTGTAATTAAATTTGAAAAAAAAAATGGTTTGAATATATTTTTGGAACCATACTATCGTGTTAGTGATTCTGCGTCGATGGAAGAAACTATTGATATAAGCCAGGGTTAGTCAAATTTTGGAGATTCTTGTATTTCCTTTAGAAACTTTGAATTTTTACAATGATTTGGGTTCTTGTAGCACACGTTTGAAATATGTAATTTTCCTATGGGGGCGACATGACTCTTCTTTTAATAACTCACATTTTTTGCATACACAACTCCATACCAAGTTCCAGTTTTCTTCCTCAAACACTTCCAGGGAAATGTGGCAACAAAAAGTCAATTTGTGCGGGAAGTGCCACGCCCCTTTTTCTTATAACCCCAATTTTCTTCCATTAGTTTGGAATTGATTTTATATACCCCAGTACCAAGTCCCAGTACTCTACCATGAACACCTCTAGCGGTATGCAGTATAAACAGTAAATTTGTATGGGAGGTACCACGCCCCCTTTTCGAATAAAGCAAATTTTTCTCCATAAGTATGGAATTAATTTTTTACACACATCTCGGTGCCAAGTTCCAGTCCTCTGCAATTAACACATACATAGATATGCAGTATAGAAAAATCAATTTGCATGGGGTTGCCACACCACCTTGTCCAATACCTCTCACTTTTGTCCATGACTATAGGTCCATTCAATATCAAAAAATTGTTACGAATTGTTACTAGTAGTTGCAAGTTTTTACTGGAAATGCATTCAATAACCCAAAATATTTGCAAGAGAGAGCGAATTCGAGAGCGTAACAACCCGAGAGAGCTGCAAATTGTTGCAAGTAAAAATTTTACTAGCCGGAATTTGCAGGAGTCAAAAAGTAAAGTTATGTTTCAAATTCAAATGTAAACAAACTGTTTAAGAGGATGATTTAATGAAACATAATTAGTGAAATGAAAATATATATGAAAAATTTAAATCTATTGTATATTGTTTTATTTCTATGACGATGGGAACTATTCCCAATTAAAAAGAAAATTGCGCGGCAAAACTTAACCGTCAGAAAGTGTCAAAATGGCTTAAGTTGCAAGTTTTTACTAGTTTTGCGTTCAATAACTTTTTCTGAAAATTTTCTCTTGCTCTCAATTTTACTCTCAATTTTTCTTTTACGCTCTCGCTGCAAGTACTTACTGGAAAAGTTAATGAATGGACCTTATGAGATTAGTTTCACATTCATACATACATATGTATTTCCATACCAAGCTTGACTATTTTACCCCAAATATTTGAATAGATGTGCAACGTGAAACTTCCAGTCAATAAGGGAGGTGCTACCCTTTTTTCCAAAAACGTCCATTTTTCTCTGTGAGTATGAATTTGATTTCGCATACATATCTCACTACCAAGTTCCAGTTATCTACCACAAATACTTCCAGAGATATGTATGCATGTATTATGAAAACTCCAATTTATATGGGAGCGGCCTTGCGTTATCGGAATTACTTTCAGTCTAAGACCATCCTTGTGAAATCCGTAGTAAGTGTTCCAAATTTCGTTCTGATCGGGAAACCGGTAAAAGAGCTAGTCTATTTTTCAATCCAGGCCATACACCATCTGTGTGCAAAATTTGATTTTAAAACAGATGGAAACTCTTAAAAAAGTAGCCTATTTTCCAACCTTGGTCATAAACTACCTGCGTGCAAAATTTCATGCAAATCCGTTCAGACGTTTCCGCGTATTTATTTAATTAAACTTTTTTAGCAAATGGCAACTCTCAAAAAAGTAGCCTAGTTTCCAACCTAGGTCATAAGCTATCTGTGTACAAAATTCCATGCATCAGTTGTTACCGTGTGATGGTTTCCCAAACATCCAAACTTTCAAATTTATAATATTAGTAGGAAGGATAGTAAGTAAGGGAATAATCTATTAAAGTACGATTTACCGGAGGCCCAAAACTACAAATTTAATGTAACGGACCCTGAATATGGCGAATATACCCCAGCGCTATAGAATAAGCGTCGGGGCAGCTAAAACGCTTCGTTACACCTAAGTAAAGACGCGACAATATTTCAGACGGAACTAACTGCCATACTGGACTGACTATGTCTTAATAATCAGGCAATATGCCAGAATAAATATCACCACATTTTCGGACAGCCAATCTGTCCTCAAAGCTTTAGATAGCTATTCGTTCTCATCAAAAACCCTTATAGAGTGCGATTGAGCACTCAATAACCTAACCGACCAAAAAGGGTCTCCTTAATCTGGGTGCCTGTTCGAGAGGGCTATGATGGCAATGAAAATGCGGACTTTCAAGCTAAAAAAAGCAGACACACCCTATGTTGGGCCCAGCATATTTCTTGGATTTAACAACAATGATATCAAGAGAGATCTCAACAAGTGGGTAATATCCTGCACTGCTAGCTATTGGAATAAGTTAGAGGGACACTCAAAGAAATTCCTATGCTTCAGTGAAAAAAGCGCTCAATCGGCTCCCATGCAAACTAGGAAATATCTAAAAACACTGTGTGGAGCACTAACAGGCCACTATACTTGCAACAAACATATGCATATGCTTGGCCTCTATAGTACAGACCAGGGTTGTTGCATTCACAACCGCGGACCTTCCGCATTAATTTTAACATTCGCATTCGTTTTCGGGTTCGCAATAATCAATGCGGAGCTTGCGAATATTGTGCAATTGCGCTGATAAAACATATATCTGGCGAACAAAATGATAAATTGTAGCCAATATTTTTTGCATGTAGTGATGCTACGTTAAAACTGTCCCCCTACGCAGTGTGTGGACTATAAAATGTTTTTTAGTGGTAGATAAGCCTTAAAGATTGTGGTAGATTCCAAAACAACGTGGTAGATTTACATCAGCGGTAGCCAAAGCCTATGCACGTGTGCATAAGCTTTTTCGAGCTTTCTCACCGACAGCCTCACACCAGTGATGGAAAACTAGGCACAATAATGCCATTTTTGGAATTTTTATTCTCAGAGGCACTTTTGGCACAATTCATCATGTTTTGGCATAATCATAAAATATAGAAATTTAGCATAAATTCCAATATATAACAAAAAATCACATACATTATAGATTAAAACATTACAAAAAGTGAAAATTAAAAGTACTAAAAAATTTAAATAAGGGCCATGAGAAATATTTACAAACCGCTAAATTCTATTGTGAATATGCAGTACGAAAAGAAAGTTTGCGCAACAATTCAGAATTTTCAAAAATATTCTAAGATTGCAGTTTTATAGTCCATTAAATAAAAGTGCAAGTTTCTGCAATATCCCGATGATTTTTGATATTTTTTCTGACGGTCTCATACATTTCGTCCATTTAAAAAATTTTCGAACACACTTCATATGGAAAAAGGCATGAAATCGAAAACTTGGAATCTCCCTAAAAATACTGAGTTCAAAGTTTGGTGTTTCGAAAACCTGCTGAATTTTTGTACAAAGTTTGACATGCCGATTTGTGTACATATCTTATGTTTATTAAATTATGAATTAGACTTTTATATAATAGAGGGTTAGCGCCACCTTCATGTTCTGCATCGAGCACTAAACCTATTTCTTGTGTTATTCAACCAATTACTTAGTTCTCATTTAAGCCCAAAATACAATAACGCAGTGGCAGTTGCAGCGGCAGTTTTTCGAAATCAGCTGTTTTTTAAAAAGTGTGGTGTCCAATGAAGCGACTCACAATACAGCAGTGGCAGCTAGCAGTACTGCTCAGTTTAGCCCAAATTCTAAATTCACTGCGGCAAACTTCGCATGCTGAATTTCACATAAATGAAATGCAGCCAACTTCTGTTGATGTCACTGAAGCCTAAAAGGCAACAACAAAAATGTAAACAAACAAAAGGGAATGTCAAAATAAGCAGTCACTGACAACGCCGTATTGTGTTTGCTGCGGCAGTGACTGCCAATATTAGCAGTAACAGCTAATTTTAAAAACTGTCACTGCCACTGCCACTGCGCTATTGTATTTT
>NW_016157098.1:853273-855184 GCF_001687245.7 Rhagoletis zephyria
CTAATTTACTCAAAATGGATACACCCCGGTTTACCATGTAGCGGTAGCTTTCGGAAAGGTGAAAAACATATATTTAATACTTGCGCCGGGTATTTAATGTTCGGCTCTGCCCGAACTTAGACTTTTTTACTTGTTTATTCGTCGAACTAAGAAATTGTTTACAAATAATAACATAAAAACAGATTTGAGTTTTATTAACCCGTAACTTCAATTGAATTTCTGCTTTGATACAAAAATTTAAAACCAATGGTTTATCTCTACGGGAAGGCATTGGTGTTATTGAAGAGATTTAAAACAATTGAGGCCATTAGGGCCAGAGCACCTTGACTGACATTTCGAAAAAGTTGAGGTGCACCTTAAAATACGTTACTAGAATCGAAACGGTAATAGTCCGAGGCACGCCCATTTAGTGTTCTTTTACTAAAATATGTAGCATCACGTAGGTGCAATGAACTTTTTAGTAAAAGATTACGTTTATCTTCTTATATATAAAAATAAGTGCACGTTTTTGGTGTGACCTCATAACTTGAGAACGGCTTCACCGAATTCAACCAAATTTATGTGGCATATTCGATCTATCATGCAGATGGTTTATGCGAAGTTTGCCAGAATTCGGAAAAGGAGCGTGGCACCACCCATACTAATAAAATATAAAAATAAGTGAACGTTTTTGGTGTGGCCATATAACTTGCGAACGGCTTCACCGAATTCAATCAAATTTGTGCGGCATATTCGGGAGATGGTTTGTGTGAAGTTTGCTTGAATTCGGAAAAGGGGGCGTGGCGCCTCTATTTTATATATAAAAATTAGTGAGTTAGCTTATAACTTGAGAACGGCATCACCGAATTCAACCAAATTTATATAGCATATTCGGGCCATCATGCAGATATTTATGTGGAGTTTGCACAAATTTGGAAAAGGGGGCGTGGCATATGTATCTTATGTATGAAAACAAGTGCATGTTTTGGGTGTGAGCTTATAACTTGAAAACGGCTTCACCGAATTTAACAAAATTTATGTGGCATATTCGATCTATCATGCAGATGGTTTATGCGAAGTTTTCCCGAATTCTGAAAAGGGGGCGTGGCACCACCCACACTAACTAAAATATTAAAATATGTGAGCGTTTTTGGTGTGACCATTGAGAACGGCTTCACCAAATTCAACCAAATTTGTGCGGCATATTCGGGCTTTCATGCAGATGGTTTATGTGGCGTTTGCTTGAATTCGGAAAAGGGCGCGTGGCGCCTCTATTTTATATATAACAAGTAAAAAAGTCTAAGTTCGGGCGGAGCCGAACANTGTGAGCGTTTTTGGTGTGACCATTGAGAACGGCTTCACCAAATTCAACCAAATTTGTGCGGCATATTCGGGCTTTCATGCAGATGGTTTATGTGGCGTTTGCTTGAATTCGGAAAAGGGCGCGTGGCGCCTCTATTTTATATATAACAAGTAAAAAAGTCTAAGTTCGGGCGGAGCCGAACATTAAATACCCGGCGCAAGTATTAAATATATGTTTTTCACCTTTGCGAAAGCTACCGCTACATGGTAAACCGGGGTGTATCCATTTTGAGTAAATTAGGGTCCTTAAATTTCGAAATATTGAAGTTTCAAGCATTTCTGAAATTTACTGTTATATGAAAAGCGGCCGTAATTTTAGTTCGATTTCAATAATTTTCAACGTTTTGCTTCTATGTGGCAAGTACAATAACCACACCGAGTTTGGTACAAATTGGTAGAACGGTTACCGAGATATATATATGTGATCATAAGTGGGCGGTGCCACGCCCATTTTTCAAAATTTTACCCTAAACGTATTTCTTGGTAACGAATTGTTGCAAGCATCAATTTTGAATAAATTAGCTTCAATAATTACTGATTTATCGAAGATTTCGTATTTCTCTAAATTAC
>NW_016157098.1:856731-858103 GCF_001687245.7 Rhagoletis zephyria
ATTTCCTAGTCATCGCGGCAGCTACGACAGTAGTCGTTTGACTGTAAACATATTCTAGTGCCGTGGATTCCCATCAGGCAATGTCCGGTGATAACTCCAATAACATTCCGCAGCAGTGGTCGCTCCAAGTGGAGTAGAGGGCGAGATCTACGCTTGTCTAGCTTAGGCCAGATTTGTCTTGCTATCCTGCAAGTAAGCTCCGCAGACCATCTTATATTATAGATCTGGCAGACGAACACTGAGGCTAAGTGAGAGCTCTTGCGAGTATACCCCACTTCCTACTTTCAGATCCAACTTAGAGACATCAGTGTAGATGGCTGTTGAGTCAGAATACGAGATCAGGACCGAATCCTCCTCCCATTCTTCCCTTGCGGGGATCCTTGTATGGAAGTGATTCTTTAGTCCCGTAGGCGGGACTGTGTAGTCCAGGCACCTAAAAGTTTGAAATGCCGATTTGTGTACATATATTGTGTTTATTAAATTATGAATTAGACTTTTATATAATAGAGGGTTAGCGGTCCGCGAATGGCGCCACCTTCATGTTCTGCATCGAGCACTAAACCTATTTTTTGTGTTATTCAACCAATTACTCAGTTCTCATTTAAGCCCAAAATACAATAACGCAGTGGCAGTTGCAGCGGCAGTTTTTCGAAATCAGCTGTTTTTTAAAAAGTGTGGTGTCCAATGAAGCGACTCACAATACAGCAGTGGCAGCTAGCAGTACTGCTCAGTTTAGCCCAAATTCTAAATTCACTGCGGCAAACTTCGCATGCTGAATTTCACATACATGAAATGCAGCCAACTTCTGTTGATGTCACTGAAGCCTAAAAGGCAACAACAAAAATGTAAACAAACAAAAGGGAATGTCAAAATAAGCAGTCACTGCCAACGCCGTATTGTGTTTGCTGCGGCAGTGACTGCCAATATTAGCAGTAACAGCTAATTTTAAAAACTGTCACTGCCACTGCCACTGCGCTATTGTATTTTGGGCTTTACACACGGCGATTTTTGTTGCGTTAACTCGACGTTTGTAGGAGAGAGCGCGACTAGGAAAGGAGAGGGGCACCGAGTTGCTTGTGCTCGGGCAACACGCGCAACAACAACAATTGCATACAAAAAATTCGCCGTGTGTAAATGAAACGAGCAGTATCAAATGGGAATATGAAAAATCGCGTCGACAAAAGTTTCCGTGTATAAACACAGACTTAAAAATATGAATAATTGCAGTTCCCTGATACCTACCACTTCTCGCCGTAAGTACAGTACTGATAACCAGGGCCGAAAAGTTTAAGCTTTTGCTTGGAATTGGTTATTTTGCTTATTCAGGGTTTCCAAGCTTAATTTTAACGATCATGCTTATTTCAATAAGTAC
>NW_016157098.1:861748-862645 GCF_001687245.7 Rhagoletis zephyria
ACTGCCAATATTAGCAGTAACAGCTAATTTTAAAAACTGTCACTGCCACTGCCACTGCGCTATTGTATTTTGGGCTTTACACACGGCGATTTTTGTTGCGTTAACTCGACGTTTGTAGGAGAGAACGTGACTAGGAAAGGAAAGGGGCACCGAGTTGCTTGTGCTCGGGCAACACGCGCAACAACAACAATGGCATACGAAAAATTCGCCGTGTGTAAATGAAACGAGCAGTACCAAAAGGGAATATGAGAAATCGCGTTGACAAAAGTTTCCGTGTATAAACACAGACTTAAAAATATGAATAATTGCAGTTCCCTGATACCTACCACTTCTCGCCGTAAGTACAGTACTGATAACCAGGGCCGAAAAGTTTAAGCTTTTGCTTGGAATTGGTTATTTTGCTTATTCAGGGTCTCCAAGCTTAATTTTAACGATCATGCTTATTTCAATAAGTACGGGTCGTTTAAGAAAACGGTCAAGAAATAATTTGCTATTATTTCGTGTGGTGGATAGTTATGTCCAAAGAGTTTTGACGTCTGATATTTTACTGTCTGCTGTCTAACTTTTCCCTTCCGAATACTGGAAATTTCTGTTGAAACAGGGTGCCTTGTACTCTTCACAAGAGAACTTTAGCAAATCATAGTAGAAAGCGTAACAAATTTCTTAAGAACTTTGTATTGCTTAAGAAAATTTGGTTCAATGAATTTTTCTTGACCATTTCTTGAGCGTTTTTATACCCGAGCGCACTTGTGCACAAGGGTGTTATAACTTTGTTCACATAACGGTTGTTTGTAACAGGCAAAACGAATCGAGATAGATATAGATAAATGTATACATAAATGATCAGGATGAAAAGAGAAATCGATTAAGCGGTGACTGTCTGTCCGTCCGTCCGTC
>NW_016157098.1:865416-878589 GCF_001687245.7 Rhagoletis zephyria
TGCACACGATAACTCGAGTAAAAACTGAGATATCTTAACGAAACTTGGTATGTGCCCTTCTTTCGGGCGTAGGACGGATGGTATTGAAAATGGGCAAAATCGGACAATAACCACGCCTCAATTTTGAGTGAATTATCTTCAGTAGTTACTAAAATATCGCAGTTTTTGTATTTCTGAAAATTACCGTTATATGGGAGGTAGGCGTGGTTATTGTCCGATTTTGCCCATTTTCAATACCATCCGTCCTACGCCCGAAAGAAGGGCACATACCAAGTTTCGTTAAGATATCTCAGTTTTTACTCGAGTTATCGTGTGCACAGACGGACGGACGGACGGACAGACAGTTGTCTATATCTATCTCGATTCGTTTTGCCTGTTACAAACAACCGTTATGTGAACAAAGTTATAATACCCTTGTGCACAAGTGCGCTCGGGTATAAAAATTAGTGAGATAGCTTATAACTTGAGAACGGCTTCACCGAACTCAAACAAATTTATACAGCATATTCAAGCATCATGCAGATGGTTTTTATGAAGTTTGCCCAAATTCGTAAAAGGGGGTATGGCACCTCCCATACTAACTAAAATTTTTATATTGTACATCTCTTGAAATATTTGTGGTAGAGTACTGGAAATTGGTATAGAGGTATATCAAATAATTTCATATTCATGGAGAAAAATGGGCGGTATTGGAAAAGAGGGCGTGGCACCTCCTATCTTACATATAAAAAATGAGTGCAAGATTTCAACCAAATTTATACGGCGTAGTCGGGATATTATGAAGATGGTTTGTCTTAAGTTTCCCCGAATTCGGAAAAGGGGGTGGCACCACTCATACTAACAAAAATTTTCTTCTGGTATATTTGAAATATTTGTGGTAGATTACTGGAAATTGGTATAGAGACATATGAAATAATTCCACACTCATGGAGAAAAATGAGCGGTAATGGAAAAGGGGGCGTGGCACCTCCCATCTTAAATAAAAAAAAATAAGTGCACGAATTCTACCGAATTTAAACGGTATATGCAGATGGGTTATGTGAAGTGTGCCCGAATACGGTCCAGCGGTCCATGATCTATAACAGTTTATGTCTGTTACATGAACCACGTATATGGTACAACAGCAGATACATGAAAAATCGAAAACATAGTGAAAAATTGTTGCTATGATGTGCTGTGTTTATTTTTTCTTCAGGTAAATATCAAGTATAAACATGGCTGCAATATAGTAAAAAAAAAAATTCAAATAGAAAAATTTAAGGATTTTTCATTCATTTTTCAATATTTGGTGTAGAGAAGCACACCGGGGTACCGCTAGTTTTTTATAGATCCTTTTATTCATATTACTAAAAAAAAATTATTTGCATATTGGCTCCTCTGGCCCTCTCGGCCTCAATTTATCTCAAATGGAGAACAACGAATATTTAAAAAAATTAAACCGATCAGCGCAGATTTATATTATTTGAAAATATCAAGCAAAATTATAGCATATCTTAGCGCTTAAAATAGTTTTTTTTTTGCTTAATAAGCGGTATGGTATAAGAACTTTAGTTTCGCCACCTTTTTCTATACCTATAAATTTTTGCCATGAGTACGGTTTTGGTAACATATGTAGCTATGCCAAATTTTAGCACATTGGAATAAGCGATTCCAGTGCCTAACATTTTTCGCCGTAAGTAGGATATTTATAATATAAATGCACCCGTACCAAGTTTCGACGATATGAGAAGTTCAGTTTGCATGTTTGCGCCACGACCCCTTTTCCAATGCCTATCAGTATTCACCATGGGTAGGGAATTTTAAGTTTATGCAGCCGTGCCAAGGTTGAGCTCCCCAGCGTAATTGGGACACCATGGGCCCGTTGTGATGCCGTATTAGAGACTCCATATGTCCCTCCTCTTACTCTAGCAATGGAACCACTTCGTAGCTCTGATGCGCTTCACAAAGTCATAGACACTGGCAGAATCCAGTTCTGCCGGACATTCAAAAGAACAACGGAGGAACGAGCATCGGCGAACTCTCGCCTGAGTAGGACAGTGCCATAAGTAGTGCTCCACGCTTTCGATTTCCTAGTCATCGCGGCAGCTACGACAGTAGTCGTTTGACTGTAAACATATTCTAGTGGCGTGGATTCCCATCAGGCAATGTCCGGTGATAACTCCAATAACATTCCGCAACAGTGGTCGCTCCAAGTGGAGTAGAGGGCGAGATCTACGCTTGTCTAGCTTAGGCCAGATTTGTCTTGCTATCCTGCAAGTAAGCTCCGCAGACCATCTTATATTATAGATCTGGCAGACGAAAACTGAAGCTAAGTGAGAGTTCTTGCGAGTATACCCCACTTCCTACCTTCAGATCCAACTTAGAGCCATCAGTGTAGATGACTGTTGAGTCAGAACACGAGACCAGGACCGAATCCTCCTCCCATTCTTCCCTTAAGGGGATCCTTGTATGGAAGTGATTCTTTAGTCCCGTAGGCGGGACTGTGTAGTCCAGGGGCCTAAAAGTTTGAAATGCCGATTTGTGTACATATATTGTGTTTATTAAATTATGAATTAGACTTTTATATAATAGAGGGTTAGCGGTCCGCGAATGGCGCCACCTTCATGTTCTGCATCGAGCACTAAACCTATTTCTTGTGTTATTCAACCAATTACTAAGTTCTCATTTAAGCCCAAAATACAATAACGCAGTGGCAGTTGCAGCGGCAGTTTTTCGAAATCAGCTGTTTTTTAAAAAGTGTGGTGTCCAATGAAGCGACTCACAATACAGCAGTGGCAGCTAGCAGTACTGCTCAGTTTAGCCCAAATTCTAAATTCACTGCGGCAAACTTCGCATGCTGAATTTCACATAAATGAAATGCAGCCAACTTCTGTTGATGTCACTGAAGCCTAAAAGGCAACAACAAAAATGTAAACAAACAAAAGGGAATGTCAAAATAAGCAGTCACTGACAACGCCGTATTGTGTTTGCTGCGGCAGTGACTGCCAATATTAGCAGTAACAGCTAATTTTAAAAACTGTCACTGCCACTGCCACTGCGCTATTGTATTTTCGGCTTTACACACGGTGATTTTTGTTGCGTTAACTCGACGTTTGTAGGAGAGAGCGTGACTAGGAAAGGAGAGGGGCACTGAGTTGCTTGTGCTCGGGCAACACGCGCAACAACAACAATTGCATACAAAAAATTCGCCGTGTGTAAATGAAACGAGCAGTATCAAATGGGAATATGAAAAATCGCGTCGACAAAAGTTTCCGTGTATAAACACAGACTTAAAAATATGAATAATTGCAGTTCCCTGATACCTACCACTTCTCGCCGTAAGTACAGTACTGATAACCAGGGCCGAAAAGTTTAAGCTTTTGCTTGGAATTGGTTATTTTGCTTATTCAGGGTTTCCAAGCTTAATTTTAACGATCATGCTTATTTCAATAAGTACGGGCCGTTTAAGAAAACGGTCAAGAAATAATTTGCTATTATTTCGTGTGGTGGATAGTTATGTCCAAAGAGTTTTGACGTCTGATATTTTACTGTCTGCTGTCTAACTTTTTCCTTCCGAATAATGGAAATTTCTGTTGAAACAGGGTGCCTTGTACTCTTCACAAGAGAACTTTAGCAAATCATAGTAGAAAGCGTAACAAATTTCTTAAGAACTTCGTATTGCTTAAGAAAATTTGGCTCAATAAATTTTTCTTGACCATTTCTTGAGCGTTTTTTATTCGTCGAACTAAGAAATTGTTTATAAATAATAACATAAAAACAGATTTGGGTTTTATTAACCCGTAACTTCAATTGCATTTCTGCTTTGATACAAAAATTTAAAACCAATGGTTTGTCTCTACGGGAAGGCATTGGTGTTATTGAAGAGATTTAAAACAATTGAGGCCATTAGGGCCAGAGCACCTTGACTGACATTTCGAAAAAGTTGAGGTGCACCTTAAAATACGTTACTAGAATCGAAAAGGTAATAGTCCGAGGCACGCCCATTTAGTGTTCTTTTACTAAAACATGTAGCATCACGTAGGTGCAATGAACTTTTTAGTAAAAGATTACGTTTATTTTTATAGATCCTTTTATTCATATTACTAAAAAAAAAATTGTTTGCATATTGGCTCCTCTAGCCCTCTCGGCCTCAATTTATCTCAAATGGAGAACAACGAATATTTAAAAAAATTAAACCGATCAGCGCAGATCTATATTATTTGAGAATATCAAGCAAAAATATAGCATATCTAAGCGCTTAAAATAGTTTTTTTTTGCTTATTTTCTTCGGCCCTGCTAATAACATATGTATGTAGCTGTGTCAAATTTCAGGCTCCAGAAATAAGCGGTATAAGAACTTTAGTTTCGCCCCCTTTTTCTATACCTATAAATTTTTGCCATAAGTACGGTTTTGGTAACATATGTAGCTATGCCAAATTTTAGCACATTGGAATAAGCGATTCCAGTGCCTAACATTTTTCGCCGTAAGTAGGATATTTATAATATATATGCACCCGTACCAAGTTTCGACGATATGAGAAGTTCAGTTTGCATGTTTGTGCCACGACCCCTTTTCCAATGCCTATCAGTATTCACCATGGGTATGGAATTTTAAGTTTATGCAGCCGTGCCAAGGTTGAGCTCCCCAGCGTAATTGGGACACCATGGGCCCGTTGTGATGCCGTATTAGAGACTCCATATGTCCCTCCTCTTACCCTAGCAATGGAACCACTTCGTAGCTCTGATGCGCTTCACAAAGTCATAGACACTGGCAGAATCCAGTTCTGCCGGACATTCAAAAGAACAATGGAGGAACGAGCATCGGCGAACTCTCGCCAGAGCAGGACAGTGGCATAAGTAGTGCTCCACGCTTTCCATTTCCTAGTCATCGCGGCAGCTACGACAGTAGTCGTTTGACTGTAAACATATTCTAGTGCCGTGGATTCCCATCAGGCAATGTCCGGTGATAACTCCAATAACATTCCGCAGCAGTGGTCGCTCCAAGTGGAGTAGAGGGCGAGATCTACGCTTGTCTAGCTTAGGCCAGATTTGTCTTGCTATCCTGCAAGTAAGCTCCGCAGACCATCTTATATTATAGATCTGGCAGACGAACACTGAGGCTAAGTGAGAGCTCTTGCGAGTATACCCCACTTCCTACTTTCAGATCCAACTTAGAGACATCAGTGTAGATGGCTGTTGAGTCAGAATACGAGATCAGGACCGAATCCTCCTCCCATTCTTCCCTTGCGGGGATCCTTGTATGGAAGTGATTCTTTAGTCCCGTAGGCGGGACTGTGTAGTCCAGGCACCTAAAAGTTTGAAATGCCGATTTGTGTACATATATTGTGTTTATTAAATTATGAATTAGACTTTTATATAATAGAGGGTTAGCGGTCCGCGAATGGCGCCACCTTCATGTTCTGCATCGAGCACTAAACCTATTTTTTGTGTTATTCAACCAATTACTCAGTTCTCATTTAAGCCCAAAATACAATAACGCAGTGGCAGTTGCAGCGGCAGTTTTTCGAAATCAGCTGTTTTTTAAAAAGTGTGGTGTCCAATGAAGCGACTCACAATACAGCAGTGGCAGCTAGCAGTACTGCTCAGTTTAGCCCAAATTCTAAATTCACTGCGGCAAACTTCGCATGCTGAATTTCACATACATGAAATGCAGCCAACTTCTGTTGATGTCACTGAAGCCTAAAAGGCAACAACAAAAATGTAAACAAACAAAAGGGAATGTCAAAATAAGCAGTCACTGACAACGCCGTATTGTGTTTGCTGCGGCAGTGACTGCCAATATTAGCAGTAACAGCTAATTTTAAAAACTGTCACTGCCACTGCCACTGCGCTATTGTATTTTGGGCTTTACACACGGCGATTTTTGTTGCGTTAACTCGACGTTTGTAGGAGAGAGCGCGACTAGGAAAGGAGAGGGGCACCGAGTTGCTTGTGCTCGGGCAACACGCGCAACAACAACAATTGCATACAAAAAATTCGCCGTGTGTAAATGAAACGAGCAGTATCAAATGGGAATATGAAAAATCGCGTCGACAAAAGTTTCCGTGTATAAACACAGACTTAAAAATATGAATAATTGCAGTTCCCTGATACCTACCACTTCTCGCCGTAAGTACAGTACTGATAACCAGGGCCGAAAAGTTTAAGCTTTTGCTTGGAATTGGTTATTTTGCTTATTCAGGGTTTCCAAGCTTAATTTTAACGATCATGCTTATTTCAATAAGTACGGGCCGTTTAAGAAAACGGTCCAGAAATAATTTGCTATTATTTCGTGTGGTGGATAGTTATGTCCAAAGAGTTTTGACGTCTGATATTTTACTGTCTGCTGTATAACTTTTTCCTTCCGAATAATGGAAATTTCTGTTGAAACAGGGTGCCTTGTACTCTTCACAAGAAAACTTTAGCAAATCATAGTAGAAAGCGTAACAAATTTCTTAAGAACTTCGTATTGCTTAACAAAATTTGGCTCAATAAATTTTTCTTGACCATTTCTTGAGCGTTTTTTATTCGTCGAACTAAGAAATTGTGTACAAATAATAACATAAAAACAGATTTGGGTTTTATTAACCCGTAACTTCAATTGCATTTCTGCTTTGATACAAAAATTTAAAACCAATGATTTGTCTCTACGGGAAGGCATTGGTGTTATTGAAGAGATTTAAAACAATTGAGGCCATTAGGGCCAGAGCACCTTGACTGACATTTCGAAAAAGTTGAGGTGCACCTTAAAATACGTTACTAGAATCGAAAAGGTAATAGTCCGAGGCATGCCCATTTAGTGTTCTTTTACTAAAACATGTAGCATCACGTAGGTGCAATGAACTTTTTAGTAAAAGATTACGTTTATTTTTTATAGATCCTTTTATTCATATTCTTCTTCTTCTTCTTTTTTGGCGCTGTAACCGCCTAAGCGATTTTGGCCGAGTTCAGCAAAGCACGCCAGTCGTTTTTCCTCTATGCCAACTGACGCCATTTGGAAACGCCAAGTGAAGCCAAGTCCTTCTCCACCTGATCTTTCCATCGCAGTGGGGGCCTCCCTCTTCCTCTGCTACCACCAGCGGGTTCCGAGTTGAATACTTTCAGAGCTGGAGCGTCGGTGTCCATTCGAACGACATGACCAAGCCAGCGGAGCCGCTGTATTTTAATTCGCTGCACTATGTCCATATCGTTGTAAAGCTCATACAGCTCATCGTTCCATCGTCTGCGGTACTCGCCGTCGCCAACGCGTAAAGGACCGTAAATCTTCCGCAAAATCTTTCTCTCAAACACCCCAAGAGCCGCCTCATCGGATGTTGTCATTGTCCATGCTTCTGCGCCATATACCAGCACGGGCATGATGAGTGACTTATAGAGCGTGGTTTTCGTACGTCGAGAGAGGACTTTACTCCTGAATTGCCTACTCAGTCCAAAGTAGCACTTGTTGGCAAGAGTGATTCTACGTTGGATTTCAATGCTGACATTATTATCGGTGTTAATGCTGGTTCCCAAGTAAACGAAATTCTCTACTTTCTCGAAATTGTAACTGTCAACAGTGACGTGGGTGCCAAGGCGCGAATGTGCTGACTGTTTGTTTGATGACAGGAGATACTTCGTCTTGTCCTCGTTTACCACCAGACCCATGCGCTTTGCTTCCCTATCCAACTTGGAAAAGGCAGAACAGACTTCGCGGTTTTTGTTACCGATGATGTCGATGTCATCGGCATAAGCCAGCAATTGCACGCTCTTGTAGTAAATTGTTCCTGAGCGGTTCAGTTCTGCAGCTCTTACTATCTTCTCCAACATCAGATTAAAGAAGTCACATGAAAGGGAGTCGCCCTGTCTGAAACCCCGTTTTGTGGCGAACGGCTCGGAGAGGTCTTTTCCAATTCTGACGGAGCTGGTGGTATTGCTCAACGTCATTTTACACAGTCGTATGAGTTTTGAGGGGATGCCAAAATCAGACATAGCGGCGTATAGGCAACTCCTTTTAGTGCTGTCAAAAGCGCCTTTAAAGTCGACAAATAGGTGGTGAGTGTCGATCCTTTTCTTTCGCGGGTCTTTTCCAAGATTTGGCGTATTGTGAATACCTGGTCTATGGTGGATTTGCCAGGTCTAAAGCCACACTGATAAGGCCCAATCAGTACATTGACAGTGGGCTTCAGTCTTACGCCCGATAAGACCTTGTAACCTATGCTTAGTCGCATGCTCCTTTGCGATTGCTCCCGGAGTCAGCCCGGACTAGTTCCATTTTTTGCAGGGTGTATACAAATCATGCACAGCGGTGACAACACATACACACATACACGTATGTATATAAGTGCTCAAGTGGTCGTGCTGAAGAGGCTCCTACTGAAACGGTGGAAAACTAAATAAAACAAACAGTGAATACTCAAAATTTTACCAAGAAGAGATTGGTGAATCCTTCCCGCGGTAAAGCTAGTGCACGCGGGTGACCACAGCTTGGATTTCAAGCAATATTATCAATCGAAATACACAAAATTATTTTAATTTGCGAGAATTTTCGCTGGAAGTGAACGCGAACGAGATAGCATAATTTAGTGTTATTTGGTTCGGAAGTGTCAAATACAGCTGATCGATCTTGTCGCCCAAAAGTGGGAACAGTTCAAATTCGACCAGTCGACAGCTGATCAGTGTGATCAGGAGCAACAAAATAAAAATTAAATTAAACTAAATAATGAAAATAAAATTAAATTAAATAAAATAAATTAAGTACTTAATTAATTATTTCAATAAGTAAAACTAAAATAAAACAAAATAAAATAAGTGAAATAAAGGCAAATAAAGTAAGCCTAAATAAATAGAACGGAGTATCCGCAAATAAGTGTCCTGAGGTCGTCCCCTTCGGGGCGCAGCAATAAAGAAGTTACGGTGTCTAAGCTACGAGCAGCGTTGACGTTTTTAACGTCATTTAGACGTTTTTTGTATCCCGTTGACGTTTGGACGTCTTGTGTGTAAAAAATGACCTTTTTTAACTTCCCAGTAATTTTTCTTTCTTACTAAATTTTATACGTAGAACTGATTTTTAATTATTTTCTTAATAAATCTTTACAATCTTTGTGTTTTGCTGCAGCTGCTTCAAAAGATATTTTGGATTCTTGGCCTAAGATCCCGTGTTCAAAGGCTGGTTGTGTAAACACTTGAGGTTACGAGGCTTGCTGTAATGTTTGCAATTGCACATTAAAAGCCGAATAAGGAAAAGCCGTTCTATTTCAGCAGCCACGCTCGCAAAAGCATCAAAAAAGCTGTGCAGCATAAAACGTTATAAAAAAGTAGGCGACTTTTTTAAGATTTCATTGAAAATGTAATGAACGCAGAAAAGACTGAAATATTAGGTCCATTCACTAACTTTTCCAGTAAGTACTTACAGCGAGAGCGTAAAAGAAAACTAGAGAGTGAAATTGAGAGTAAGAGAATAATTTCAGAAAAAGTTATTGAACGCAAAACTAGGAAAAACTTGCAACTTAAGCCATTTTGTCACTTTCTGAAGGTTAAGCTTTGGCTGGCAATTTTTTTTTTTAATTTGGAATAGTTCCCATCGTCTTAAAAATAAAAAAATATGCAATAGATTTAAATTTTTCATCCATATTTTCATTTCACTAATTATGTTTCATCGAATCGTCCTCTTAAACAATTTGTTTACACTTGAATTTGAAACATAATCTTATTTTTTGACTCTTGCAAATTCCTGCTAGTAAAATTTTTACTTGCAAGAATTTGCAGCTCTCTCGGGTTGTTACGCTCTCGAATTCGCTCCCTCTTGCAAATATTTTGGGTTATTGAATGCATTTCCAGTAAAAATTTGCAAGTGCTAGTAACAATTCGTTACAATTTTTTGATATTGAATGGACCTATTGCTATGCTCCTTCTTAGCAGAACGTAATTTAGCATTTTCGACAACCGAGGCCCTAACCAAATGTCTACAAGAGAAAAAAAATTATTAAAAATCAACGCGATTATTTAGCCCCTTTAAACTTGCACATTATTGCCCTGAAATTTAATGGGCTATCAAACGGCAAAAAAATTTCTAAAAAATCTGAATAAAAAGTTAAAAATTTAGCTGCAGATTTTGCAGATTGTTTATAATTTTTGCACAATTTTTGTAGATTTATATTTTGTTTGTTAATGACCTTGGCTTTTATGGAAAAATAATAAGCATTAAATAAGCGAAAGAGAAACAGCCAAAATCGATCAAAATTGATGACTTAATCAGCTGATCACAAGTGTATGTATAAAATGATTTTAATATTAACGATCCCAAACTAGTTTACAATGAATTTGAAATGTGCTCTGATGAAATGACATTTTAATATACCTTATGCATCTAGATGCTCAAGGAATATTTCTGCATCAAACACAAAATTTTGAAAAAAATGTCGCTTACGTTATTTTGGCGGTTAGGGCTCGACATATTCCTTTGTATACAATAAAAGCATAATAAGAACAATTTTTTGTACATTCATTTGAAAAAGACGTTTTTGGGTAGTAAATGTCGTTTTTTCAGACCATGAGGGACGTTTCGTGCTAACAGCGAGACAGAAACAACCCATACTCCTGCATGGTCTACGTTGGGGGCAACGATTCGAGAGCTCGTGAATATGATGGAAGATATTAAAGCGGAACTACCGATCTTATATGATAGAGCCCGACCCACATACTCAAAGGGCACAGCAGACGCGTACTCCCAAACCACGCCGTCAAAAACCCGGGGGCAAAATAGCCATACCAGGCCAGAAGATGCAGCAAAAAGACTAACAAAGCCAAGTAAGAACAAGCCAACCACCAACCAAATAGGCGTGGAAACCCCTAAACGCGAAGAGGCAACGAGAAGGCCATGCAATGGAAAAAAGTGCAACGAAAAAGGAAACCGCGAGCAAAGATTCCTAGACCTGATGCGCTAATAATAAGTTGCAAAGGAAACTCTTATGCAGAAATACTAAAAACTGTGAAGACCGAGCCACAACTGAAACATGTGGTTACAAAGAAGCTGGAAACTTCAATTCGGCCACAGATAACATGTCCGGAAAAGGTAGAGCAAATCGTTAACGAGCTATTGCCCAACTTTCACGAGAGAAAACTTCCCTAGCAGCAAATCTGATTTTCCTGAAGTTACAGTAGAGGAAGTTATCGACGCCGCAAATTGCTTTATGGACCGAAAATCTCCAGGCCCGATTCCATTCCTAACATAGTGCTTAAAATTATCTCAAAGGCGAGTCCAGAAGTATTTGTTCACACGTTTAATGAGTGCTTCGCGGAAGGCGTGTTCCCTGATATATGGAAGCAGCAGCGCTTAGTCCTCCTACCCAAGGCTGGAAAATCACCGGGAAGTCCTTCAGCATATCGCCCAATATGTATGCTGGACACGACGGAAAATTGCTAGAGCGTATAGTAAATTACAGACTACTAGCAGCGATCGACTCAGGTGGAGGACTATCAAATATGCAGTTCGGTTTCAGAGGGTAGATCAACTGTAGGAGCGGCCATGTTAGTTAAACAGCTGGCGGAAGAGACGATCAGCGGGAAGCGATGGCTCGAGCACCCACCTTGCAGTTGCCATCTGTAAAACCATTTCAGCCAGTGGCCACCCAACTGAAGTTCGGTTGCCATATGCCTAAGTCGGCTCAGCTCGATGTTCTGCTCACATATATAAGTACACATTTTCATGAGTCTATCTCATCTTATTCTGGTACTTACAAATATAGGACCAAAGTTATAATACCATTTCATGCTCATGAAAGGTATGGTTTTCAGATTTCAAATCGGTTAAGTAGGTAACAAAATATAAATTTAAACATTTTCTCAACTTCTTTCCAGCATATCTATTAAAATGTCATTTTCAAAAATTTCATGCATTGCTATGCCATGTGATTCCAACTCAAACATACTGCACCCAAAAAAAACTTCTCCTAATTGAAGAAAAACAACAATCAAAATGAAGAAAAATGGGAAAGGAGTTTTATCCTCCGGCCAAAATCGCTTAGGCGGTTACAGCGCCAAAAAAAGAAGAAGAAGTTTTATCCTCTTTTCATGTCCAACAATTCTTCAATATGATTGACTACATCCACGGTTCCATATTATCGTGTACGTTTTTACACATTCCAAAGAAAAATTACGCATTCGGGAGAATTTTACACTCATTCGGAAGAATTTTCTACCTTAAAGTAAGGAAAGTTTTTCTTTGATCCAGAGATGGATTTTTGGTTCAGTGTGTTATAGCATGTCTTGCTTCTTAGCTCAGCTGATGTTTGCTGTTGTGTTCCTGCAGCATATTTTTAATACTGTTTAATCCTGCCTTGTATGAAAATGTATATAGATTTTTAATTAGATAACTTAAAAATTTTACGATAGCAGGAGCTTGCAAAATTCGTAAAATCTCTTCCCGTATATAAAATGTAAATACAGTATATTTTGCTTAGCTGCACATCCTTCTTTGCACGGAAAACTTGTGCACGTAACCGAAAAAGGCACTTAAGCGAATTTTCTTTACTACATCAATGAGGAAGGTATCCGAACCCCTATGAAACCAAATATTGGCAGAGCACTTACCATGTAGAAATTACTGCAAGCGAAATTTTTACCGAATGTTAAATTATCTATATAACTACATAAATTGATAGCCATTTTCGTTGTTCTGCGAGATGTGCAAAATAAATAAAAGCTTGTAAAATTAGGTAATTGTAGGGCCAGTGCAGGTAAACGTAATACTTTCATTGATAATTGATACTAGTCGCACAATTTTTAAGGCAGGTATCGCCAATGTGCAGGTATGTTGAATGCATCTATCGGAGCAGTTTCCTTATAAATGTTAAAAATAATGCTTTTGATGCGCATTTTGGGGTAGGTATCTTAAATGTGCACTTAAGCATAGAGGCAGCAAAGCAAAATATACTGTAGTAATGCTGAATATGTCGCATGTGTTCCTTCTGTCGACATGCATAAATTTGATGAATGATTTGATTAGAATTTATTCGGCAATGTCTTCATATATCACTTTCAAACACGTATAAGTGACATGATATAAACTGGCACTTGCATGATGGGTTACATGTCGCTATGTTTNCTTAAAAATTTTACGATAGCAGGAGCTTGCAAAATTCGTAAAATCTCTTCCCGTATATAAAATGTAAATACAGTATATTTTGCTTAGCTGCACATCCTTCTTTGCACGGAAAACTT
>NW_016157098.1:878873-887205 GCF_001687245.7 Rhagoletis zephyria
TACTACATCAATGAGGAAGGTATCCGAACCCCTATGAAACCAAATATTGGCAGAGCACTTACCATGTAGAAATTACTGCAAGCGAAATTTTTACCGAATGTTAAATTATCTATATAACTACATAAATTGATAGCCATTTTCGTTGTTCTGCGAGATGAGCAAAATAAATAAAAGGTTGTAAAATTAGGTAATTGTAGGGCCAGTGCAGGTAAACGTAATACTTTCATTGATAATTGATACTAGTCGCACAATTTTTAAGGCAGGTATCGCCAATGTGCAGGTATGTTGAATGCATCTATCGGAGCAGTTTCCTTATAAATGTTAAAAATAATGCTTTTGATGCGCATTTTGGGGTAGGTATCTTAAATGAGCACTTAAGCATAGAGGCAGCAAAGCAAAATATACTGTAGTAATGCTGAATATGTCGCATGTGTTCCTTCTGTCGACATGCATAAATTTGATGAATGATTTGATTAGAATTTATTCGGCAATGTCTTCATATATCACTTTCAAACACGTATAAGTGACATGATATAAACTGGCACTTGCATGATGGGTTACATGTCGCTATGTTTTGTAGTTCAGGTCTTTAGTATCTATATATAATCGCTCAGTCATACGACCTAGTTAAGCCGATCTGTAGCAGCCACAGAATTGAGCTATATATCAAACTAAAGTGCAAGCTGCAGTTGCAGTTGACCGTGTTTGTCAAAAAAGTAAAAAGCGGCAGAAAAGTCGATAGTGAGTAATATAATCTATTGCAAAATATTAACCATATTTACGCGGAATTGAGATTCGGAAAAATTATTAGGTATTATTCATAGTTTTGAAATATATTTCACGAAAGCAAAAAATAAAAATAGCTCAGATCCCTTTCTTTTTTAAACACCTAGGATATCACTGACCATTAAAAAGTGATTTTTAAAATGAACGATCCAAAATTAGCCGGTATACATATTTAAAATTTTTTAGAACCAGTGGTTGAATTTTTGTACTGAAAGGGTTAACCCCAAAAGTATAATCTACGTCTGCGAGGCGTATACGGAATGGGTCTTTTTTAATTTTAACACAAAATTTACTTTTTATTTTGTTGTTTTAAATACATGTGGTTATAGTTTTTATTAATAAAACTATGATTTATTATTAGCCAAACTCGCAACTTCAATATTCGTTACTAAGGACTAAGTATATTTTAACTCAAAGGTTATCTTTTAAGTACATAAGCCTCTAAGGCGTATGTTAAGGCCTTACGTTACTCCCAAATAGATTAGGCTTCTAGGGTTAAGAAAGCTTTAGTTTAAAAGTGTGATATTAAATGCTTTTCACCACAAACGGCGCAAATTTTCAATGATTATTGCGTTTCAGATTAAGACTAATACCAGATATTGTGAAAGTTTGGACTATACCTTAAAGATGACGGTTTTCTCATGGCCCACTGCACGAAGCTTAGAGTGGAGTAATGTCTTTTAAGAACTTAAAAATTGTCCTGGGTTATCAGGTGTCTAGCAATACAAGATTAATTGTTGTCTTTCACGAAGTTCTTTAAAAAAATTTTGAGCTAAGTACTCACCCGTATTTCTTTTTGGCGCTGTAGCCGCCTAAGCGATTTTGGCCGAGTTCAGCAAAGCACGCCAGTCGTTTCACCTCTGAGCCAACTGACGCCAATTGTAAACGCCAAGTGAAGCCAAGTCCTTCTCCACCTGATCTTTCCATCGCAGTGGGGCCTCCCTCTTCCTCTGCTACCACCAGCGGGTTCCGAGTTGAATACTTTCAGAGCTGGAGCGTCGGTGTCCATTCGAACGATATGACCAAGCCAGCGGAGCCGCTGTATTTTAATTCGCTGCAGTATGTCCATATCGTTGTAAAGCTCATACAGCTCATCGTTCCATCGTCNACTTGCAGCCGTACCTACTGGTGAACAGGCGCTGCAGACTTCAGTGATCCCTTAAACCGAATAAGTCGGAGTAGCCCCACCGAAGCTCCCTCTCTTTCTGCCGTGACCCAAGGCTCCACTCGGATTGGTTACCGCATCTCCCACATGGGTTGCTCACGTTGCCCAGAGTGCGCGAACGAGGACGCAAGAGTCGGGATTGAGTATAGCCATGCAACTGTAACTGCATACCCAGCGCAATGACTATACCCCATTGCACTCCAATAAAATTTAAATAGGGTAATAAAAAATAAATATATTCTTTGACAGCAACATNTTTAGGTTTATGCATTTTAAGAATACTTCGAAAATTTGTTTTAGAGAATCAATGTGAAATAATTGCAGAAACGATTAACCGGTTTTCTACATATCGTCCCCCGCATGCCAGAAACATGAATGTGTAAAGATGAAAATTTTGGGATTTTTTTATATGTCGGGCCCGCCGCCTCCCCAAATTCGATCCTGGCGACGCCCATGCATGGAGAGGTGGACTTCTTCCTGACCCAAATACTAACCGGACACGGCTGCTTTAAAGCATACTTGCACAGATTTACGCACGAAGACGGCCCGTACTGCACTTTCTGTACAGGGCAGGTAATCGAAGACGTTGAACATTGCTTTTTCGTCTGTCCGCAGTTCGCAACCCAAAGGGACGACTTGAGCATAAAGGGGGGGAGGCCACTTAAGGTTGACAACCGTGTGGATATCATGCTTGAGTCAACAGAAAATTGGTCCGTTGTTTGTCACATGGCAAGCGCTATCCTAAGAAAATTGCGTCGAGTGGAACAACTCCACAGATCTTCATAGAAAGGCAATAGGCCGCTCCCCCTTCGCGAAGTTGTTCCACGGAAAGAGGGAAACGGAGCAGGGGTGGGTTTTTAGTGCGGTGAGCCGAAAGCAAACTTATCGGCTTTCTATGCTTTGTGCCATCTCTACAAAAAAAAAAAAAACATACATTGTATGACATAATTGTTGTGTTTTCGTATTCTCCAGCAAAAAATATCCAGTAACTTGCCAGTAACCAAATTTCGGAGAGTAAGCCAATATTTTCTCCCAATGAGTGAAATATGCAAGAAAGTACGAAAACGCAAAACCAGCAAGAAGTTGCTAGTTTTAAAAACAGCTGATTAATTTGTTATTTTCCGATGCAATTTTCTTAGAAAACTAGTGTTTTCCATCTTATTATATATTTAAATTGGTTTATTTTGTCAATTGCAACTCTAAAAGCACCACAAACAATTATTTTCTTAATGTGATATACAATAAGCATCATGCCTTCAGCTGTCACTTTTGCTCTCTCAATTTCCCCTCTTTTGCTAGTTTCTTGCAAGTCTTTGCGTACGAAAACGACATCCAGTAAAAAACCAGTAAAATTAGTGCTGGATTTACTGGATAGCGCGTACGCGAACAGGGCTAATGCAATCAACGCGCGCCGTGATGTTGATTCAAACTCAACATTTGAAAGCACATTCACATGTATGGCTGTAGCTGAGTGTGCAAACACGCTTGATACAATTGGTTGCTGCCTGGTTTTCCTTCTTAAAAGCATCTGTGCACTTCACAACAAAAAATTTTATAACGTTCATACTCAAATTTAAAAAAAACGAGTTGGGTTGGTGCTCTTTCATATGCGTATTTTTTTAAATTTAGCACGTTTTTATTTAATTCTAAATTTTTTTCACCTCAGTGTAAAGTGCCCAAACCTCGTGTCACTCAATTTGATTAGTGCACTTAATCTAATAGCATTATAGCTTGCCTATAGGTCCACAGGTAGCAAGTGAAGCAAGGGCTTAACAGGATAACGCACGCCGCCACTTAACTGTCAAAAATTTCTCATGTAAATACAACTTGTATGGGACCAACCGAAATTGAACGGCGTGCGTATGAAGCTAACTCAATTTCCAATTTTTGTTCTGCGTGACATTTTGATTTGACATTTCGCTCAATGAAATCAAATGGAAACGCACGCAAGTCAATTTCGGGTGATACAATAAAAAGAATGCTACGGCGTGCGTACCAAAACGCAAGCCGCGAATATTAGGTTAGCCTGTTAGTCAGCGTCGATGGTAATGCTGCCGTGATCATCATGCAAGCCACTCTTTGGACCGCTGTTAATTTGTTTCTTATTGTAGATTTATCTATGCACGGCGACCAAACCGTTATGCCGTAAAATAGAATGGGACGCATAACCGCTGTGTGCATCCAGTTTACAATGTGAGGCTTCCATGCCTATTTTTTCCCAATCGCCGATTTACAGGCATACATAGCAGTTATAGCTTCCTTGCAGCGCTCTTCTATATTGCGCCGCCAAGTTAACTTTCTGTCAAGAATAACGCTAAGATATCTAACCTCATCCGAGAAAGTCAGTGCGATACCGTTCAAGGAAGGAGGTTGTAGCCGGAGAGCTTTCGTTAACTTTGAAAACAGAACCATGACCGTTTTTGCCGGATTGACACTAAGTCCTACTTCTTTGGACCAGGTATCCACGACTCGTAAGGTGCCCTGAAGTAAGTCACATAGAACTTGGGGGCAGAGCTGTTAAGTAATAATTATAAATTGTAATAATTACCGATTAAATTAATTATTATTTTTTAAATCTGAGAAATGATTAATTACCATTATTTCCACTTTTAAATTAGCAATTACCGATTACCATTAAAAATAATCATATTTTTAGCCAATTGGAAAAAAAATCAAAAATATTCATAAAGCAAATGGGATTAGTTTAACAATAAAATTAATTTTTTTTACTATTTTTGATTATTTATAATTATGTAAATTATTTTAAATAAAATTTATTGCTCAGACGGAATAAAATATTTTGTCGGCAAACGTATGCATGTAGCTGTGAAATACGGTGTTACGTTGTTCTTTCAAATGGCCATAGATAATAGGGATGTTTCGAATATTTCCCGGGATCCCGGTATTTTTTAAGTCTCGAAAATCCCGGGATTATTTGCCTAGAATTGAATTGGAGAATTTAATTAATTTGTATACTAAGTACCTGTAAATAGTATGCAGTACACAATACTCTTATCTGTAATAAGAAAATTTTGAGTAATTTGTTCGGATTTTGAGGATTTTTGTTTGTTTTTGAGGAACTTTGTAATTTTTTTCTGGCAACACTGGTTCTCTCACAAGAGAATAGTACGCGAACAGAAAATTTGCAGAAACTTGCAAGTTAGACGAACAGCTGATAGAAATTTTGTTTACATTCAAAAATATACAATTGAAAACGTATGAAAACAAATTTCGAAGTCATATCCTGACACAGTTCAGACGAATAATTACATACTTTTTACAAATTTGATTAGTCGCGTTTTACTTTTTTAACTTCCAAACCATAAAATTCAATTTAGGGATTTGCGTAAATTCCAACCAGCTGTTTTTGGTCAGCTGTTTTCTTTTTGGCAAATTTCTGTTGGCTGAATTTTTTTTGGAGAAACTAGCAGCTTTCCCTCAAAATGAAATGTCATTTTGCTCTCTCAATTTCCTCTACTTTGCAAATTTTTTGTGTACACGAACACAAAAAGCTGATAGTTTTTATAACATTCAATAATTATCAGGTACGCGAATGCAACTAATTGTGAACGGCATTTTGACTTTACGAAATACATCGATACTGAGGGTATAAAAATGAGTGCTTTAATACTCGATACCTTTTTTGGTGATTTTACTCGATACTTTGCAAAGACTCGTAGTATCAAAAACTTTTTAAAAAACACACTTTAAATGTTTTCTTCCATTGGCAACCCAATTTTCTTTGCTTATATAGATTACTATCATTCAATTTTGTCCATAACTTAAAATAAACTGAAATATCGTATAGTCTGCTGCATAACATAAACCAAATTAGTTAAAGTTTAATGGCCTTAATCATAAAAAATAGGGTAGGTTTAAAGAGCTTAATAAAATGGCATTTTCATAAATTTTTCAGTTTATAAACCTTTTTCATTTTTTATGAATAAGGCCATAAAACTTTACGCAAAGTTCACGAAAATGCAGAATTTTTAGAAGCCTTTTGGGTATCCAGTTTTGTAACCTATTCAACCTTACATGTAGCCTCTTACCGTTGACTTTTAATTCAAGTTTGCACATTATTATACTAAAATTGAATAAGCTACAAAAATGCATACCCAAAAAGTTTACAAAAAATCTTAATAAAATTTGAAATTCGTGAAAGTATATATGTATATATTATATATGTATGTATGTACATTTAACGTTAAAATTACTTCTTACGTGAAAGTAAGTTCTGCAATGAAATAAAAATCAAATATTTTAAATTTGATTGTTTTAATTTCAGGAAATAACTAGATACTAGATTGCCAGTTACTGTCGAAATTCGACAGTTTTCCTAGTTTTAGAAGCCTTGGAGAGGCTTTCTAAATTAGCACGTAGCAAAACTTATACGGTACAAATTAACTAACCGGAAAATCTTCTTCTTTGGAACTAAAAAGTAAATAAAATTTTTTATCTGAGAAGGTGTTTGGAGGACTCCGGCAGGACTTGGAATTGACCCGATACATTCAATGCCGATAAATTTCAATGATTTGATACATATAGATAGTTCGATGAATTTCAAGAACACTACAATCCGATAATTCAACAAAATTCGTTAACTCGACCAATTTCGATAACTGTGAAATTCGAGGGCTCGATAAATTTCGATAACTCAAAAATGTAAATTCTTTGGATACCTTTAGAAACTTTTACTTTTGACAGCTCTACATTTTTCGAAAACTATCTAAACATTTTGGTAACTCGTTACTCTCTGTTAGCACGATAAAACTCGTTAAGCAGTGATAAATCGATAAGCTTATATAACCTTGAAATTTCGATAAACCGATATATTTTCAAAATTCCATAAACTTCGCGTCGTTGAACCAACCAATTTCAGTAGATCAATAATTATCGACAACCATGTAAGTTGAAAGAACTCCATGCATTACGACACCTCGATAAATTTCGTTAAGTCTATAAATAATGATACTTCAATAAATATCGGTAACTTGATACATTTCTTTAACTTGACAAATTTCGTTAATCCCACACGTTTTTATAGCTCGATAACTATCCGTAAATTTGGACAAATAAGTTTCTGTCTATAAATTTCAACAACTCAATAAACATTGATCAGTTTGAATAATTCGATACGTTGCGATAACTTAATAAGCATGAATAAATTTCGATAATTATAAACTTCGATGGTTCGATAAATTTCAGTAACCTTTATGGCTGATTTTTTTTCGATTCTTGTCTTAAAATTTCAACTCTGTTACCCTTATTCTTTTGTATTTCTCTTTGTCTCCATTTTCGCCCTTATCTCCATTTTCGTCTTTATCTTCACTTTTGCCTTTTCTTTTGTCTTCATCGTTATCACTTGTTTCTTCATCTTCATGTTTATCTTTATTTCAAAGTTTAATTTCAAATACGAAGTAAAACAAAATGGGAAAGAGCTTAAATTGAACAGCTTGCAAAAACAACTACACACAAATATAGAAATTTTTAAACGACGATTTTCAACCAATTTCGAAACCTTTCCAACGGTTTTCCAAAAACAGTTTTGAAATCGGTAAATTTACCTTGGTCTTGATCTTTGTTTTCATCTTTCTTATATCCTTTTCTTTTTCTATTCACGTAGATGAAATGAGGTGCGATGACGTGATAAGATGTGACGTGATTTTATGTGATGTGATAGGATGTCATGTCATGTGTTGTCATATCCTCTGATGTCATGTCATATGATGTCATACCATATGATGTCATATCATGTGATGCCACGTCATGTAATGCCATGTCATGTCATACGATGTCATCATGTGATGCCAGGCCATATAATGTTGTGTCATATCATATGATGTCATGTCACGTGATATCGTGTGATGTGATAGCATATTATGTGATGTAATATCATGTGATGTCTCTTCATATCATGTGATATAATGTGATGTGATGTCATGTAATGTGATCACTTTCCATGTTCCGATTATTATATCGATAACCCTGTTGATAACTGTGTCGATAAAAATACCGCTAACAATATCTATAAACATATAGAAAAATACAACCATTGCAAAATCGATTAATTCATCGATAAATATAACAATCATCAGTATCGATTATTGTACATATCGATAACAATATAAATTACTAAATCGATAACAAAATCAATTATTTTAATCGATTATTATACCGATAACACTATCCATTATTGTATCGATAACAAAATCAATTATTATATTGATTATTATATCGATAACAATAGCGGTTATTGAATCAATAACAGTATCGATAACAACATCGATTATCTTATCGATAGCAATATCGATTATTATATCAATAAAAATATCGAGTTTTATATCGATAACAATATCCGTCTTCATCCTCATCCTTTTCTTC
>NW_016157098.1:887319-918255 GCF_001687245.7 Rhagoletis zephyria
GCCTTTCCAATGGTGTTCTTGGTTTAGAAATCGGTTCGGTAGAATCACCAAACGAACGGAGACAAAATTCATGTTAGCGTATTAATATATAGATACGATTGAAGAATAAAATAATTTTAGTATCCCAAAAACGTAATTTAATGAGTTCGATACTGAGTAGTATCGATACTTTTTCCCTGATACTTNGAGCTTAAATTGAACAGCTTGCAAAAACAACTACACACAAATATAGAAATTTTTAAACGACGATTTTCAACCAATTTCGAAACCTTTCCAACGGTTTTCCAAAAACAGTTTTGAAATCGGTAAATTTACCTTGGTCTTGATCTTTGTTTTCATCTTTCTTATATCCTTTTCTTTTTCTATTCACGTAGATGAAATGAGGTGCGATGACGTGATAAGATGTGACGTGATTTTATGTGATGTGATAGGATGTCATGTCATGTGTTGTCATATCCTCTGATGTCATGTCATATGATGTCATACCATATGATGTCATATCATGTGATGCCACGTCATGTAATGCCATGTCATGTCATACGATGTCATCATGTGATGCCAAGCCATATAATGTGATGTCATATCATATGATGTCATGTCACGTGATATCGTGTGATGTGATATCATATTATGTGATGTAATATCATGTGATGTCTCTTCATATCATGTGATAAAATGTGATGTGATGTCATGTAATGCGATCACTTTCCATGTTCCGATTATTATATCGATAACCCTGTTGATAACTGTGTCGATAAAAATACCGCTAACAATATCTATAAACATATAGAAAAATACAACCATTGCAAAATCGATTAATTCATCGATAAATATAACAATCATCAGTATCGATTATTTTACATATCGATAACAATATAAATTACTAAATCGATAACAAAATCAATTATTTTAATCGATTATTATACCGATAACACTATCCATTATTGTATCGATAACAAAATCAATTATTATATTGATTATTATATCGATAACAATAGCGGTTATTGAATCAATAACAGTATCGATAACAACATCGATTATCTTATCGATAGCAATATCGATTATTATACCAATAAAAATATCGAGTTTTATATCGATAACAATATCCGTCTTCATCCTCATCCTTTTCTTCAGATTTATCTTTATTTTAGCATACTCCTCGTCACCTTTACCTTTAAAATTAAATTTTTAAATTTACCTTGATCTTCGTGTTTACCTTTATCTCTAGGCATCTTTGTTTTTGCTTTTATTCTCAAACCGCTAAGAACCATTTCCGTGTGCATTATTCCCCTTGNAGCATACTCCTCGTCACCTTTACCTTTAAAATTAAATTTTTAAATTTACCTTGATCTTCGTGTTTACCTTTATCTCTAGGCATCTTTGTTTTTGCTTTTATTCTCAAACCGCTAAGAACCATTTCCGTGTGCATTATTCCCCTTGAATTTGACAATCCTCTCCCAACCAACCAACTGCCGCTAAAGAAGTTTCACTCCATAAATTCAAGAAATGTTCTTACCCTTTCAGTTACCCTACTTCTTATGTATCTGTCATTGTCTCCATTTTCGTCTTTATCTTCACTTTTGCCTTCTTTTTGTTTGACTTCATCTTCATTTATTTATTTCTTCATCTTCATATTTATCTTTATTTCAAAGCTTAATTTCAAATGTGTAGTGAAACAACAGGCGAAACATGTCAAATTGAACATGTTGCAGCAACATCTACACACAATTCGAAACTGTTTAAAAGACGGTTTTGGCCGTAATTTTCAACCAATTGCGAAACCATAAAAACTATGCTCATCTACAGAAAAATGCCTTTCCAATGGTGTTCTTGGTTTAGAAATCGGTTCGGTAGAATCACCAAACGAACGGAGACAAAATTCATGTTAGCGTATTAATATATAGATACGATTGAAGAATAAAATAATTTTAGTATCCCAAAAACGTAATTTAATGAGTTCGATACTGAGTAGTATCGATACTTTTTCCCTGATACTTTTAGAGTATCGGTACCATGAGCTCGATGCCAGAATGAGTACTCAGTATCGATACCAAAGTCTGAAATTTCGAACCCTAGTCTGCTGAATTGTGCTCAGCCTATATCGGCTATATGCGGGCGATATGAAGAAACACTTGTGATTATATGAGCGCTGTCACACATAAATCGAAAACCGAACCAGCGTCGACCGTTGAGGTCCGTCAGTGAAGATAAATTTAAACATGTTTGTTTTTCTCGTCCGATGTTAGGTAAAAAGTACCAAAATGGACTGCGAAAAATTAAGTTATTGGGTGCGAACAAAAAAATTTCCTATAAAATCACTTGTTTAGAGTATGTCAATTAAAATTTATCAAAAATATTTTATTGCCTACAAAATTAAAATTAAAACTAGATTTGTGCGTACAAATAAGGTCGTTGTTGTTGCTGTTGTAGCGGCTACTAAGCCCCGTTCGGGGCGGTTAAGCCATCAACGTTGTCGTCGTTGTGGGGAGACCCAGGAAGTGTGCGACTTCCACAGGGGCTGTCCATAGGGACAGGGGCGTTAGCTGAGTGGGGTTCTCAGGGCATATGAAGAGGTGCCGGCAGTCATGTGGCGACTCTCCACATGCCGGGCATTGGTTGGGCACATCCTCGTTGATTCTGCTCAAGTAGGAGTGGAGCCTGATGCAATAGTCAGAGCGAAGTTGGGCTATTGTAGTGCGGGTCTCCCGAGGCAGACAAAGTTCTGTCCCGTCCACGTCCGGTGGTTGTGTGCCTAGAACGGCATTCACAGGGCGGGAGTCTACATAACTTGAGACTGATTCCCTGTGAATGCTGCTCAGGGCCTGTCGGTAGGTTGACGGGTCCAGAGGTTGTTTGATGAACCTCTGGACTTCGTCCGTCAAATAGTCCGGTTAATTGTCCAAATGCGGGTCATGCTCCGATCTTAATTTGCGTACGTGTATATAAAAAGAATAAAATAAAAAATAACACAATGGAAAATAATATCCAGCAAAGAAATGTGTATTTTAAAAAGTAAGAAGAAAATGTTCTAAGCAAAGAGAAAGTAAAAAGAGCCGCACTTTTCTAAGCAAAAGGCCGCATTTGGCTCAAAGAGCCGCGGTTGCCCACCATTGGTCTATAACAATACTGTATCTGGATTCACTAACGGCCTCTTTACAACTACACTTTTCCAATGAAAGTCCTCCAGCTTTTTCGCTGTCTAGATTGCACCCATTGTATTCGATTAATAGTCCCAGTTAAAAGTGGAGTGCAATGGGGTATAGTCGTTGCGCTGGGTATGCAGTTACAGTTGCATGGCTATACTCAATCCCGACTCTTGCGTCCTCGTTCGCGCACTCTGGGTAACATGAGCAACCCATGCGCGAGATGCGGTAACCAATCCGAGTGGAGCCTTGGATCACGGAAGTAAGAGAGGGAGCTTCGGTGGGGCTACTCCGACTTATTCGGTTTAAGGGCTCACTGAAGTCTGCAGCGCCTGTTCAGCAGTAGGTGCGGCTGCAAGCGGGTGTCTGCTTGGAGCAAGCGGCTCGCTATATAAACGTGTATTTGGTTGCGAAACCACCCCCGTCCCAGCAATGGGTTGTGCGCTGGGCTTGGGACCCGCCACGTAAAAACCACTTCCAGTGAAGAAGCAAGGCAAAGCCTCGGATGAGACCCCCCCTTATGATGACGACCACGGCAAACGTTTAAAGGACTACGATTTGAGGGCATGCACCTGGAATGTCCGGACCCTTAATGGGGAAGGTGCCTCTGCCCGGCTGGTTGATGTCCTCGTAAGGACAAAAGCTGACATCACCGCCATCCAAGAAATGCGTTGGACGGGGCAAGGTAAGCAATGTCTGGGGCCTTGCAACGTCTACTACAGCTGCCATGTAAAGGAGCGCAAATTCGGAGTTGGATTTGTGGTGGGAGAGAGACTCCGTCGCCGAGTACTGTCGTTCACCCCGGTGGACGAGCGTCTAGCCACAATCCGCGTCAAAGCGAGATTCTTCAACATCTCGCTCATCTGCGCCCATGCCCCGACGGAAGAGAAGGATGAGGCATCCAAGGATCTCTTCTATGAGCGCTTGGAGCGCACGTACGAGCGCTGCCCCCGTCATGATATCAAAATCGTGCTTGGCGACTTCAATGCCAGGGTGGGCAAAGAAGGGATCTTTGGAACCACAGTCGGAAAATTCAGCCTCCACGACGAAACGTCCGACAACGGATTGAGGCTGATCGACTTCGCCGGGGCCCGAAACATGGTAGTATGCAGTACTAGGTTCAAGCATAAAAAGATCCATCAAGCTACCTGGCTGTCTCCGGATCGAAAAACGAGAAACCAAATCGATCATGTTGTGATAGACGGAAGGCACGCTTCCAGTGTTTTAGACGTACGCACACTCCGAGGCCCAAACATCGACTCGGACCACTATCTTGTTGCAGCCAAGATACGCACCCGCCTCTGTGCAGCAAAAAATGTGCGCCCAAATATGCAAGGAAAGCTTAACGTCGAAAAGCTGCAATCACAACAGACAGCCAGCGCTTTCGCTACTCGACTCTCACAACTGCTCTCTGAGACCACTCTTCAACAAACCGACATATTCGAGCAGTGGAACCGCATTTCCCGCTCATTAAGTACCGCCGCCGAAGAAGTAGTCGGATTTCAGCGAGCCCGAAAGAACAACTGGTACGATGAGGAGTGTCAGGAAGCTGCAGAGAAAAACGATGCCGCCTACAGGGCCACGCTGCAATCAGGCGCAAAGCGCGCTATGCGGGCCCGCTATAGGGATCTGAAGAGGGAAGCGAGACGTATTTGCCGCAATAAGAAGGGAGAGGTCGAAATACGTGATTGCGAAGAGCTTGAAATGCTGGCCGACAGGAAGAATTCCCGAAAATTTTGCCAGTAGATAGGCGACTTAGGGAAGGTTTCAAGACCGGGGCGTACTCCTGTAAGAACAATAATGGCGACCTAGTAACTGATGTCCAGAGCGTACTTAAATTATGGAGGGAACACTTTTCCGCCCTACTAAATGGTAGCAGCACGGAAAGTTGTGGAGAAGAAGAACCCGAGCCCGCAGTCGATGATGACGGAGTCGACGTTCCACCGCCTGACTATGACGAGGTACGTATAGCAATAACGCGGCTGAAAAACAACAAAGCTGCTGGAGCTGACAGCCTGCCAGCTGAGCTATTCAAGTANCGATGACGGAGTCGACGTTCCACCGCCTGACTATGACAAGATACGTATAGCAATAACGCGGCTGAAAAACAACAAAGCTGCTGGAGCTGACAGCCTGCCACCTGAGCTATTCAAGTACGGCTTCGAGGAGTTGATAAGGTGCATGCATCAACTCTTGTGCAGAATATGGTCAGATGAACGAATGCCCTACGACTGGAATTTCATGTGCTCTACCCAATCCACAAGAAAGGTTACCCCGCGATTCGCGCCAACTACCGCGGGATCAGACTTCTAAGCATAGGTTACAAGGTCTTATCGGGCGTAAGACTGAAGCCCACTGTCAATGTACTGATTGGGCCTTATCAGTGTGGCTTTAAACCCAGCAAATCCACCATAGACCAGGTATTCACAATACGCCAAATCTTGGAAAAGACCCGCCAGAAAAGGATCGCCACTCAGCACCTATTTTTTTACTTCAAAGCCGCTTTTGGCAGCACTAAGAAGAGTTGCCTATACGCCGGTATCTCTGAATTTGGCATCCCCTCAAAACTCATACGGCTGTGTAAAATGACGTTGAGCAATACCACCAGCTCCGTTTGAATTGGGAAAGGCCTCTCCGAGCCGTTCGCCACCAAACGGGGTTTCAGACAGGGCGACTCCCTTTCATGTGACTTCTTTAATCTGATGTTGGAGAAGATAATAAGAGCTGCAGAACTGAACCGCTCAGGAACAATTTACTACAAGAGCGTGCAATTGCTTTCTTATGGCGATGACATAAACATCATCGGTAACAAAAACTGCGAAGTCTGTTCTGCCTCTTCCAAGTTGGATAAGGAAGCAAATCGAATGGGTCTGCTGGTAAATGAGGACAAGACGAAGTATCTCCTGTCATCAAACAAACAGTCAGCACATTCGCGCCTTGGCACCCACGTCACTGTTGGCAGTTACAATTTCGAGAAAGTAGAGAATTTCGTTTACTTGGGAACCAGCATTAACACCGATAATAATGTCAGCATTGAAATCAAACGCAGAATCACTCTTGCCAACAAGTGCTCCTTTGGACTGAGTAGGCAATTCAGGAATAAAGTCCTCTCCCGACGTACGAAAACCACGCTCTATAAGTCACTCATCATGCCCGTGCTGGTATATGGCGCAGAAGCATGGACAATGACAACAACCGGTGAGTGTTTTAGAGAAAGATTTTGCGGAAGATTTACGGGCCTTTACGTGTTGGCGACGGCGAGTACCGCAGACGATGGAACGACGGGCTGTATGATCTTTACAACGACATGGACATAGTGCAGCGAATTAAAATACAGCGGCTCCGCTGGCTTAGCCATGTCGTTCGAATGAACACCGACGCTCCAGCTCTGAAAGTATTCAACTCGGAACCCGCTGGAGGTAGCAGAGGAAGAGGGAGGCCCCCACTGCGATGGAAAGATCAGGTGGATAAGGACTTGGCTTCACTTGGTGTTGCCAATTGGCGTCAGTTGGCACAGAAGAGAATCGACTGGCATGCTTAGCTGAACTCGGCCAAAGTCGCTTAGGCGGTTACAGCGCCAAAGAAGAAGAAGAAGAAGAAATGTAACAAAAGAACGCGAAGAATTTTCAACAGATCTATGATCTAAATATGAGCAGAAAACTCATTCTTTTGTACAATTTATGGGAGAAAAAGAACTTGTCCAAAGAAGATTTGAAGGATTTTGGAGGGGTAGATCTATTTAAAGAAGCAAGTGAATTTCTACCAGCGATAAATGAGTGTATTTCTAGTTTGACTGCTTTTCCATGCACTATAGCGACTGCGGAGTGATCGGAGTGATAAAACAATTTGTAGAATAAAAACCTGGCTCAGAAGCACAAGGGGAGAATAAAGGAAAACTCGCGAGATGATACAGGAGGTAATAATCGAAAAGTTTGCTATGAAAAATAAAACATATATCAAAAAAATCAATAACTATATTTCGTTTTCCAAAATTCCTGAAAGTGGTTTCGAATTCTGCACAAATTTTCATGTCAGTAAATGATTTCAGAGGATAAATTTATTAATATTAATAAAAAGTCAAATTCCTACCATTTGGATATGACCCATATATAGATGTAGACAATGTTTTTTTTATCGAATAACGTAAAATTATGACCTCCTTTTGTGTTTTCTGTTTTCGGCCGGAAGTTGGTTAAACTGACCGAAAGTCAATTTTTTTTTTAATTATTAAATTCGGGTTCTGAGTATTAAAATACGTAACTTTTGTTTGAAACTTTTTATCGGAGGTTACTTTTTCAACCTTTAAATTACATTCGAACTTCAACTCATCGTGGACTTCTTTAATGAGTGAACATGTTTTTATTGAAAAAAGAAAACATATGAATTACCAAGTCGGGGATCCTCTATCTTTTGATCGTATTACTGACTTCCGGTTTCAACCGGAAGTAGGTTAAACAGACCGGAAGTGCATTATTTTAACCAGGAGTCTATTCCAGTAAAATATTTCCGACAAAGTATTTGTGAGTTGTGGACGTTGTAGTAAGACAATCTTTTGGAAAATTTTAGATCATAGTTTTTCCAACAAAGGAGAGTGTAGAAACTAAATTTTATCGAAAACGGATGAACTTTAACATTTCCGCCCACAAGGGAGGAGGGCATGGCAATTAGCCCACGTATACCATATTTAGTGATTCTTTATTCCAGAAAATAATTTAGAGCATATGTTACAGGGAAATCGGTTCATGTTTACTATTTTTGTCAACAGCTTATATGGAGTCGCATCCATAGTCTAAGCAAAACAAACGTTGCTACCATTCTATGCAAACTCTCAATATTATGCACGATAATAATAATAATAATATAATATATTGGCGCTTACACATATGTTAGTGTTTGGCCGAGCTTCTCCTCCGACTTGTGACGTGCGCCTTGATGTTGTCACACAAAGCGGAGGGACCTACAGTTTTACGCCGATTCCGAACGGCGATTGTATTTTAATGAGAAGCTGTTTTTCATGGCAGAAATACACTCGGAGGTTTGCCATTGCCTGCTGAGGGACGATCGCTGTTAAGAAAAAACCTTTTTTCTATATTTTTTTGGGATGCTGCTTTGACCAGGGCTTGAACCCAGGTGTTGATGAGTGAAAGTGCGCACTGCTTACCACTACACCACAGCGGCCGTCATATTATTATGCACGATACCTTAGTAAAAAAGTTTTACGTTACGTTTCCAGATTTTTTTGGTGTATTGATGAGCTTTTGTGCTTTCAACACATGGGTAAAATGTGATTGTGTAAAGGCCGGTCCACATAGAACTTTCGCGTTGGCTTTGGCGTTGGCGTTGGTTTGACAGAACGCAGGTTAAAAGTATGCTTGCTACAATGAACGCTTGGCAGCGAATGCTTGGGCCACTAAATTAACATACTAACGACAGATAAATTAATATTTCATATCAATAGTTGCATTAAAACTGATATTTATTGCCCGCACTTGATTAAAAAGGAAAAATATTTCACAGAATTGTATTTATTTGCAACAGCAGGCGAGCGACGCACGCGAAAAGTTTAGAGTTGGCCATCTTTTTGCTTTGTGTTGGCGTGAGCACTGTCGAATTTTGGCTTTGTGGGCGGCTGCATTTGAATTCATGTATTCATAGTCAGCTGTTGAAGCGACGCCGACGCCAACGCCAACGCAACGCAAAGTTTCTATGTGGACGGGGCTTAAGTGTGATGGAAACTAATGTAGATATAAATGTACATGCATATGTTGCGTAGGTGTGTAGTATGCTTTCAAATACGAGAGCTTACATATATATTTACATAAATATTTATATTTGTGGCTATTGGGCTGCCTTGCCGAATGCGGCGGCATCGAGTATTTGTTGTGCCATTCATTGTGTGTTGCGATCATTTTTGGCAAAAAAATACCGACAACATGCAGACATTTTTTTTTAGAGCGCCGAAGCTTTGCTGTGCTGAGTAGTGAGCCGTGCTTGCAGCTTCAGGCTCTAACAGCAGCTCTGGCTATAAATACCAGTCTTTGGACCATTTTTATACTTAATTCAGTACACACCTTCGCCAAAAACGGTTCATTTAAGCAAACGGTTTGGTAGTCTTTCGGATACGATCACTCCATGAGCTGCGATCGTTACTACTGTATTCGCCAATATCAATCCAATCCAATAGTCAGTTCAACATACTAATCCATAACCTAAATATTTCAATTGCAGACGTATCAATCCAACAAAAAAAAATATAATATAACAATAAAAATTAGATACTAAAAAACTATAATTAGCGAGGCCACTTACCATCATCTCTATTAGTTAAAAAACCCTAAAAATTCAAACGTAATCAAATAGTTGCAAAGCAGATTACTCTACACACGTTCATACCTACATAACTGCATAGTTGAGTAACAAAATGAAAGCATTTCTGGTGATTGTTTTGGCCTGGATCGTATGCGTCGCCGCTCAGGATGATAAGAAAGCCAGTGAAAGTAGCAGTGATAGTGAAATCAAAATTTACAAGCGCCTTATACCGGCCGATGTGTTGCGAGGTAAGAATTAGAAACAAACAAAACAAAAACAAGTAAGAAAGTCTAAGTTCGGGCGGAGCCGAACATTAAATACCCGGCGCAAGTATTAAATATATGTTTTCCTCCTTTCCGAAAGCTACCGCTACATGATAAGCCGGGGTGTATACATTTTAAGTAAATTAGCGTCCTTAAATTTCGAAATATTGAAATTTCAAGCATTTCTGAAATTTACCGTTATATGAAAAGCGGCCTCAATTTTAGTCCGATTTCAACAATTTTCAGCGGTTTGTTTTTATGTGGCAAGCACAATAACCATACCGAGTTTGGTTCAAATTGCTAGAACGGTTAGCGAGATACATATATGTGATCACAAGTGGGCGGTGCTACGCCCATTTTCCAAAATTTTGTCATAAACGTATTTCTTGGTAAAGAATTGTTGCAATCATCAATTTTGAATAAATTAGCTTCAATATTTACTGATTTATCGAAGATTTTGTATTTCTCGAAATTACCGTTATATGGGATGTGGGCGTGGTTATTGTCCGATTTTAAAAAGTTGTGGCCATTTGGTATGTTGTAGCAGGACCAAAAACTGTGCCAAGTTTGGGAGAAATTGGTGCAGCGGTTACCAAGATATACACATGTAACCATAAGTGGGCGTGGCTACGCCCATTTTCCAAAAATTTATAATATTCATGTTTTCCGTCTGAAACTCATTGTAAGTATCAATTTTGAGTGAATTATCTTCAGTAGTTACTAAAATATCGCAGTTTTCGTATTTCTTAAAATTACCGTTATATGGGAGGTAGGCGTGGTTATTATCCGATTTCGCCCATTTTCAATACCATCCGTCCCACGCCCAAAAGAAGTTCACGTACCAAGTTTCGTTAAGATATCTCAATTTTTACTCGAGTTATCGTGTGCACAGACGGACGGACGGACGGACGGACAGACAGTCACCGCTTAATCGATTTCTCTTTTCATTCTGATCATTTATGTATACATTTGTCTATATCTATCTCGATTCGTTTTGCCTGTTACAAACAACCGTTATGTGAACAAAGTTATAATACCCTTGTGCACAAGTGCGCTCGGGTATAAAAAAACAGTCAAATGTAGTTAAACAGTGCCTGATACGTAGAAAACATAAGCAAAGATTATTATGTAAGTCTCGCCGCCAAGTATGCAAAAACGGTATAAAACAGCGCATGACTGTTCAGTGAGCTCAGCTAGCTCCGTTTTCGATTTTCCGCTTTCTTTATGTCGACAAACACTGCGCTCCAGAAAAGGTAATACCACCACTCAAGTGGTCTACATTAGAAGGCGTATGCGGAAGGAGAATGTTTGACAAACGAAATTTAATTTTGATTTTACGATATACATAAATGCCCATGAATGGGCATCAGATATCATTATTATTATTAATCTTAACGGTTAGTCTCCTCCCTTCCATCCAGTCTCAGGCCGTATGGCATAAGGAACTTATTTTTTACAATATTTTACTTAGTTTACCTGTCCTGGTTTCTGTAATCCAGTGTTGCCAAAAAAAAAATTACCAAATTCCTCAAAAACAAAGAAAAATCCTCAAAATCCCAACAAATTACTCAAAATTTTCTTATTACAGATATGAGTATTGTGTGCTGCATACTATTTACAGGTACTTAGTATAAAAATTAATTACATTCTCCAATTCAATTAGTACATTTGTTCTTGCGATTAAAACAAAGTATCACCGTTATTTTTTATGCCTTGGTTTGTATATACTATTGCTGCAACTATATCAGTGCTCAATCTGGTCCTCAAGTCAGTCCTACACATTTCTAAACTACTAAATATACGTTCTACTGAAGCATTAGAAAAGGGCTATATTAGTAATGCAGATATAATCTTTTTTAATTGGGATACTTATATGAACCTGAAGAATATTAGTGGTATTCATCTAAACCGATAACTTTATCAAGCAGATAATCTTATAGATTTACGCACTCTGTTACATGAACGACCCACACTCTCTTTTCGTTTACACATGCGACAATAGTCGTGTTTTCTTTGGTTATAGAGCTCAGTATCACTAACGTTATACTACTAGCACGGGGATAAAGAAATTATAGAAACTACCTAACTAAATTGGAAAAAATTTTATTTACGAGATAATATCTATTTAAATCAATATACATATAACATAAAGGCTATTTATTTGAAGCAAGTTAAAAGAAACAATGGCAGAATGTCTGTTTGTGTATGAATTCATTTGTCTCGGCTACCAAACTTTGCGGCCAAATTATCAGTGAAACAAAACAAACAGACGGGATAATAATTGAACCAGATCTCTATCACGATCATATCGTTGTTGTTGAATTTGCGTGCAAAATTTGTATGCGGATCCCGATTATTGCCCAAGAAAACATAGCTAGAGTTGCGACAGAGTTGCATTGGCTTCAGTTTACCTAGTTTATTCAGTGAAATCGCTGGCTAAATTTATCAGAAATGTGTGAACGAGTTTCCATACAAATTTTGACAGTTCATTTATAAGGTTTACACAATTATAAGTTTATACGGTTTACAATGTATTTATAAGGTTTGATGAATACCCTTATTGTAATTCAAAACTGTTTTCCTATAATTTTCTGGATCTAATGAAAAATCAATATGAATATCGTTATGATTGAACAATGCGTGTTCCCTCCATTCGATAGCGAGATTTTGCAAATTCAAAATAAGTTGAAAGGTGACAGGTAATAAGATCAACGGAAATAAGGTCAATTGACTTTATTTCCCACCCTGGTGCGAAATAAAGTCAATTGACATTATTACCCTTTTAAAAACGAAATAAAATTCATTGACATAATTTCTCTTTCAAACATTAAATTTGCTTAGCTTCGCGGTGGCCCGCATCAGCGCGCCACTCCACGCACGCCGCGCCAGCGCGAACGGCGCGGCCCCCACACATTTCACATTTTTATGTTTGTAAGTTATTGGAAGCAGGAATGCCAACTTGGCTCAAACCGTGCCATTTGTCCCTATTTTACTTCAAATGGCACTTAATTTTTCAATTTGGCACAAAGTGCCCAAATGGCACTTTTGTAAAAAAATAACATTTCAATTCATTTTTGTGAAATCCTTTGCGTGCACTTCTTTTTCTCAACTAAAATTTTCAAATTTATAAAGGCTATTCAACTGGTTTATCTTATTTTATCATTGCACTTTTGTTTTGAAAATGTGGCCTTATTTGATTGCTAAATGTGAATGATTAAAAGGAATGACACCTTTTTTGGCACTTTTATTTTTCTATTTGGCACATTTTGGCCCTTTTTTATCCTCAATATATACTAACCTCAATGTAACTAAGGATAGTTGGCAGCCCTGATTGGAAGATATCTGCTGTGTTTTGGCAACAACTTGTCTGCAGTAAAAAAGCATATAATTTGTGTTTCAAAAGTGTGTGAAAACCAATCAATCAATTACAGTATATTTTGCTTCGCTGCCTTTACGATTAAGTGCACATTTAAGATACCTACCCCAAAATGCGCATCAGCGGCATTATTTTCACCACTTATAAGGAAACTGTTCCGATAGATGCATTCAACATCCCTGCATATTAGCGATACCTGTCCTAAAAATTGTGCAACTATTATCAATTATCAAAGAAATTATTACGTTTAACTGCACTGGCTCTACACGTACCCTAATTTTAAAAGGTTTTATTAATTTTGCTCATCTCGCAGAACAACGAAAACGCCTATCATTTTATGTAGTTATATAGATAATTAGATACCATTCGTAAAAAATTTGCAGTAATTTCTATGTGGGAAGTGCTCCTCCATTATTTGGTTTCATAGGAATTCGGATACCTTCCTCATTGAAGTAGTAAAGAAAATTCGCTTAAGTGCTTTTTTCGGTTAAGCGCACAAGTTTTTCGTGCAAAGAAGGATGGGCAGCTAAGCAAAATATACTGTAACTTATATGATCTCGGTTCGGATATTAAATAATCAATAATTGTTTATACCCGCATTTTGGCACATTGGCTCGTTGAATGTGCCATCTAATAAATAGTTTCGTCGTTCTCCTTAGCTGCTTTTAAATGATGTCGTCACAAATTGCTGGTGGGGACATGAATACAGTGTAAGAAAATTCTTTTTCTATAATTGTTTCCTTATAGAAAGGTTGGTTTCTTTTCCACCTTAGAAATTCCGAATTCGTTCAAAATATGCTAATTTAAAACACAGAATTCTTTCACTGTTCCTCCGAGGTTTTTGGACATGGACTGTTTCTTCAATTAAATAGTGTTCGATTTATTTTTGTGGAAACGAAACATGTTTTGCAAGTTATGGATCATTTCTACACTCTTTCTTCAAATATTTCTCGTATTCCAGCTGTGAGCAGGCGTTTAGTTTTTCGCATCGTGTTTTTACATATTCGTAATTTAAATTTTTTTAATAAAATCAATTGGTGGTAGTTCATGATTGTGTGTGGATTAATATCACAACACTGAGGATTTGGCAATAACCTTTTTCATCTACTAAAAAACAAGACTTACGGCGCAATGTTTATTGTAAGAACAACATTTTTTTCTATGAATCGACATACCTTAAATATTGTTGACGCTATTTCCGTTTGAATGAGGAAATAGCGTCAATGACTTTATTTCCAAATTTTTGTTGACTTTATTTCGCTTTTGGAAAGGCAATAATGTCATTTGACTTTATTTCGCACCAGGGTGGTAAATAAAGTCAATTGACCTTATTTCCGTTGATATTGTTACCTGTCACCAAGTTGAAAATATAACGATGAAATGAAAAATATTATCGATAACATTTTGAATATTTAGCAGCAAATTCAGATGTGCTTAAGAGCGTAAAACACCACACAAGCGGCTTGACAAACCAAGCGAAATATCCCTTTGCTTAAAGCTATTTATGTTGTGTATGGGGATGTTTGAAGGTTTAACAAGCCGTTTGAGGGGAATGTGAACAGAAATCTAAATTTTTGGATTTTCTCGCCGCCATGTTGACGTTTGATATGTTTACGTTGTGTATGATAAAATCGCCCATTAGTAGCGAAATTTTTATCGAATGAGGACAGAAGAGAGAAAAATCGAAGAAAACCAAACCCTTTTACATTATAAACCGGAAGAAAACTAAAATTCTTTGCTTGAACGAGTCATGTTTGCATGGTTTATGGCGAAATGGGAAAAGTAGGTTTGAAGAATGTTTGACAAGCCGCTTCGCTCTTTATAAAACTTCGGAAAGCTTTTTGTTCAAAAATTTGCAGACCGATTTAACAACTCTATTGTGTTAAACATGGTTGCATTTGTTATCTGCAAATATATTGAGAGAAAATTCCTCAAAATAAAAATCCTCAAATATACTCAAGCGCAGCCGAAATTCCTCACGTTTTGAGGAATTATTCACAAAGAGGCAACACTGCTGTAATCAGATATTTGATAAAATTTCTAAATGCGATGTACTTACATATGTAATTTATAATTTTGCGAGCACATAACATGGCGGGTGCACGTTTGCTTCCCCACTACACCGCCCCCTCCCTCGCAAAAATTTGTTTTACTTTTTCTAAGCAAAAATTTTAAAAAGCTTAATAATACCGTCATGGTTTCATTTCCACTACCAGTTGGGACTAAAACCATATCGAAATTATGGTTTGATTTCCAATCGCAAAAGTAAATAAAGCCATTATGGCCTTCTTGTGTATGGTGTTATGGTGTTATCGCACTCAACCGTTGCACATTTGGTCAAATGATTACTTTTTCGATGCCAAATTAATAGCAGCTAAAATATTGTATTATTTTAATGTAAAAGGATGGCAAACGTTAAAGAAAAGTGTGGTCAGCAAATAAAATGTGAAAACGTGGCTTGGGTTTCGAAAAACTAATTTTTCCTCAAATTTTTTTTTATGTTCAAATGATGAGTACAGTGTTTAATAAGTACACCGTCAAAAATTTGGGTTTAATTTTTAAACCGCGCTGGGACTACTGCCTTTTTTAGCCTTTCATAGTCTACTTTTTAAACCAGTCAATAGTTTTAAGCAATTTTTAATATATTCTGGTTTAAATTTTAGTCCAAAAAGTTCGTGTTTTAAAAATCGAACCTAAATGTTTTAATTCTAGTTTTTAGGTTTCATATATAGAAAATTTGGTTTAAAATCTAAACCGAAATAGAAAATGTTTGCACACAGCGAAATGTGGTGTTGATTCAAACTCAACATATGAAAGCACATTTACTTGCGTGGCTATAGCTGAGTGTGCAAAGATATTTGATTCAATTGGTTGCTACCGAGGCTGTCCGGGTTCAATCCACATCAGACCTTTTTGTTTTTTAGTATTTATTTTTTATTCCTAATTATGAAAATGTTTGGCGTTAAAATTTAAACCGACCTGTTTAAATTCTAAACCCAACATATGTGCTCTCTTTTTTTAAAACTTGGAAGGTTTGTATTTGAAACTGAATTTAGTTTGGTCATATATGTAGTCCAAAAAAATTAAAATTAAAACCAAAATTTTTAACACATTGTCCAATTTGCTTGGTTTTGACAAAAGTTATTTTCTTACCATACTAATTAATAATTCATAAATTCATAATTATATTTGGAATGCTAATGCTGCTTTGTGACACATTTACCAAAAACCGCTGGCAACTTCCTGAAAAGAATACGAATGATTTTGAAACAAATTTGTGAAAAAAATGTTCACGGCTCTATTCACCTTGAGCAAAATGTTTTAATATTGCAATCCGTAGATTCTCTCAAGGATTTTCCTTTTTGCGAAGTCTTTACGAATCGGCGCGAGTGTCTTTGAAACATAGTCATGGTAACGCTACAGGAAATGAAATCTAATCCAAATTGAGGCTGCTATTTTTTTGCTATCACGTACTTCCACTTTCACTATTTATCACCATTAAAATGCAAGCAAATTTAAATTTAAATTTAAATTTAAATTGCGGCCTGATACTAAAATTTAGGCTAAGCTATTTTTAGCGAAAGGGAGGACAGAACCGCAACTTTTGGAAGCAGCCAAAAATTCGGATAAAATGTTAGCTTTCGCATTTTAGCATTTTAGCGATAGCGAAGGTTAAAATCCGGCTGGTAGTCAATACAGTTGGCTTTTTGATTTCGAAAGGAATTTCCGAATAGTTTCCCATAATTTTCGTCTTTTTTTGATTAATAATTCCAAAAATTACGCGTTTTTTCTTTAAGAGCATCATGGAAATTTCCTAGCTATAAACAGCACCAAATTTTGATTGCAACATGGTTGAAAACTAAAGAAAGCAGCCCAACTTCAAACAACTCGCCTTTTGTAATAGCATGATACCTAACCCCGAAAAAACAGTGCGTCTTGAAAACGGAGGCTTAAGTAAAACAAAATTAACTCATTACGTCTTAATTATCCATCTTCTTTTCCCTTTTGTTAGCCGAAACTTAACAAAATTTTAAAGGCCTACATAAAATCATAAATGGAAATAAATAAATGAAGAAAATTTTTGAGGTTATGCAAATAAGTTAGTTTTTTTGCAAGCAAATAATAAAAGCCACTTTTTTAATTGGGACATAGGTACTCACTTATATTTATACCAGAGCGCACTTGTACACAAAGGTATATTAACTTTGTTAGAATAACGGTTGTTTGTAAGGCCCTGTCTCCACAGGAAAACACTGATGTCGTGACAGCCATGTCACAAAATATATTTCCAATGGAGACCGCCTATTTCTCAAGGGCTGCAATATATGTCAGCGCTTATTGCTTGACATCTATTGACATCATTTGACAGAAAGCGTGCTGGTTGTAACATCGATGAAATTTTGAGATTAAATCAAAATAAAAATCTGTTCTCTATTGGATTATTTAGGATTACGTTTTAGGGAATTATTCAGCAAGTTTTTTAAAGATTTAAATGCTTTTAAACCAGCGATGAGCAGAGAGAGCTTTTACTCTACATGCGCCTATACAAAATGTTAGAAAGCTTAAAAGCTTACTATAAACGTCAAAGAAAGTACTGTATATTGGAAAATATTCAATTCAATTACGCGCATATTAAAATGACCGCGTTCGTTCTGAAAAAGCATCCGTGCCTGCAGTGGAATTCGAACCCTGACTATCTCTGGATATCAACAAATTGCGGCATGCATCTTTGCGCACTCAGGCATATAAATTTGCTCTCAATTGTTGAATATCCATCAACACCACAATATAATTAAAAAGGATAAAAATATAGTATTTATTGTACCTGAATTCTTTTACTTTTAATAGCACTTAATGCAAAATGTATTTAAATTTATGTTCGATAGCTTGAAACATTTATGTATTTATTTTTGATTTTATTTAATACAAAAAAATTTAACACTAATTATTGGCAAATCTAAGGCTGCTAAATAAAAATGTGTAATATATTAAAGTGTACTCCCAAAGTATTGATTTTGGTCCATAATTGGACTAGTAGTTTTGTGTCTATTTTGAACTAGTTTGAAACTGGTATATTTCTGGCCGAAATCTGACAATTGCCATCTCGTAGGACATCCCCGTGTTAAAAATACCATTTGATTGCATGGAAAAAAGATAGTTGGCTGACTAGTTGGGGATGCGGTTCATACTAGTTGTGAGGTAGTTTACAACTAGTACATTTGACTACAGGGGATAAACATGTGCTATGTATGTATGAATGTCTGCGTTGTCACCGCTCTAAGAGCGGCGCTCTGCATGCATGGTGTGCGTATGTACACTCATATATATATTCAGATGTGAACAGTCAAATACGTGCGCAATAAATTTTGTATGAAAATATTATTTTTAAATTCGAACATTTTTAAACGATAATCAAATATAAAGTATTCATTTTTACTATGCATTATTTCCCTCAGTGTAGGCCATCGGTGTTTGCCTGTTGAGTTCTGCGGTAACAACCAAAACGAATCGAGATAGATATGGATAAATGTATACATAAATGATCAGAATGAAAAGAGAAGTCGATTAAGCCATGTCTGTCTGCCCGTGTGCACGATAGCTGAAATTGAGATATCTCAACGAAATTTGGTATATAGATTGCCCTTTATCCAAGGTAGGTTGGAATTGAAAATGGGCGAAATCGAACTGTAACCACGCCCACTTCCCATATAACGGTATAATCGAAAAATGCAAAAACTGCGATGTTACAGTAAATATTAGATGCAAATTGTTGAAAATTAGTATGTGGAGTAGAATTGTGGTAAAAAATAATATTGTTACGAAATTTTTGGAAAATGGGCGTGACCCCGCCCACTTACGATGAAATGCTGTAACTCAGTAGCCGCTTCACCAATCCTTACCAAACTCGGTACGAGACTTTGGTAGGGTCTATCTAAGAAATATGTTGAAAATCTTTGAAATCGGGCAATAACCACGCCCACCTGCCATATAAAGGTAATTTACAGAAATACGAAAACTGCGACAAATCAGTAACTACTGGAGCTAATTTACTTAAAATCGATGATTGCAATAACCACTTGAAAACTTTGAATATAATAAATTTTTGGATAATGAGCGTGGCGCCGCCAACTTATGACCACAAATGTGTATCTGGGAAACCGATTTATCAATTTCCACCAAACTCGGTGCACTTAATAACCTTGTTATGGAAAAGGAATTTGTTGAAAATTATGCAAATCGGACTAAAATTACACCCGCTTCCCGTATTACGGTAAATTTCAAAAATACGAAAACTCCGATATTTCAATAACTGAGGAGGCTAATTTACTTCAAGTTAATAATTACAACAATCTCCGAACAATAAATAAGACTACTATAGACTTTTAGGAATTAGTCGTAGCACCGCCCACTTTATGACTACAAGATGTATCTCGGTAACTACTTAATCAATTTGTACTTAACTAGGTTCAATTAAATCATTAAGTCTAAGAGTGCGGTTACAAATATTATACCTGGATAGGTATTCTATCGGAATCTGCAATAAAATGTAAATTCTTGCAAAAAATCGATGTTTAACACCTTACTAAATATATCTCAACATAAGTTTTGGAAAACAAATTACAAAAAATTTTTGATTCTCCCAAAATAAACCATCTCGTAATAAAGAAAAATATTTTAAAAATAGTTCTTGAAAAACCCCCATTTTGTTCAACCACGTTTTTTATAGAGAATTAAACAAAGATTACGATGTTATAATTATAAATCCCTAATTTACTGGTCTTCACTATGCAAATCAACTTAAAAAGTTCAACTGTTAATAGCTAAATTAGCTTTAGGACAATCTTGACCATCTTATATATAGAAGTATTAAGTCCGTTTCTTTAGCTTTAAAACGACGTTAAGATGAAGTCTCTACGATAGGCAGAGCCCGAGGTATAACGATTTGAAGGAGTACATGATTAGTCAGAATCACGAAACAATGCAAATTTTGAGAGATCATATCTCCAAAGAAAAAGCGAAAAGAAATTCCTAGAACACGTGTTAAAACTTAAACAGACGGCAGCGTTGATCCGGATCAACTCGTTAATTCGGAATTATCTCGGGAATTAACTGCAGTTAAGATTAAGTCCTAGAGTTAATTCCCAAACTTAACTCGGATCAATCGAATATTCGAGACAACACTGACGAAAACTCAGAGAGCGTAGAATACAGATAAGGTACAAAACTAACATGTGCATATACCTTTTCATGGGCAATGCAGTCACCGTACTAATTCAGATAGGAATCCAATTAAAATTGAATAAGGACTTGTTTGAATTAATACGGTGACAGCTTTACTGACGCCGTCCACGCTAAGTAATTTTGTTTTTTCTTTGTGTTCCACGCTCCCTGAGCAAACAAATCAGCCAACCACTTCGTCCGCGGAATCCGAGTTGTGAGAGCTGGGTACTACAAGCCTGCAGGCCCCAGGTTCGATCCTTGGATTTAGCCATTGCCAAAAAAAAATTGGTTTTTATTGTTACTTTAATTTTTTTTTATTTTTTTTTGTTTTATATTTTTAATTTTACTTTATTTAATTTTCGTTTGTTTTATTTTATTTGATATTTTTTATTATTAGTTAGATTAAATTTTTAGAGTTAAATTTTACTAGAAAAGTCAAAAACAACTAATTAAAAACAACTTTATAAAATATAGAAGTTATAATTGAATGATTAATAAAAAAAATTAAATGAATATTCTACTGGCCGTGGGACTCGAACCAACGACCTAGCGGCTCGTAAATCCGCATTACTGGCATGTGTCAAGGCACAATTTTGACCTTACCAATCACCACCAAAAAGTTTTTTCTACCTGACTTTCACACTGCGTCGCAAAATTATTTACCAGCGGATATTACTGGTTCCAAGAGGAAAAAATCCTACCACACTTGGTAGGAAAAGCCCAACAATGGCAACACTCAGCGTAGGAATATGTATGAATTGCGCAATGCTCTCTCCCGCCCTCTGATTTATAGCAATATAGCAAACATCGCATACTCGCCACGGGCCACATCTCCTAATTTTGTATCTTCATTATTTACATAAATGCTTTGTTGATCGCGACATGAATTTTTTAACGCGGCATCGTGAATTTGTAAGAGTTTGACATAAAACAAGATAAGGTGTCGCTTGAAAACTAAAACTATGTACATATATCTAATCTGGCCACAACCAGTCGCTTTGAAGCTCTGCCATCGCTAAAATGGTTATCTACATAAGAATACGTGTTAAAATAACTCGACAAATGTATCCCGTAGCCCATCGTTTTCAAAGTGCTTCAAGCATAACTCGGCCCGTAGTACAAAATGTCTATCAGGCTAACCTATTAATCGCGGCTTGCGTTTTGGTACGCACGCCGTCGAATTTGTTTTTTTGCGTCACCCCAAATTGGTTCGCGTGCGTTTGCATTTGATTTCATTGAGCAAAACTTCAAATCAAAATGTCACGCAGAACAAAAATTGGAAATTTACTTAGCTTCATACGCACACCGTTCAATTTCGGTTGGTCCCATACAAGTTGTATGTGCATGAGAAATTTTTGACAGTAAATTGGCGACCTGCGTGACTATTAGGTTAGCCTGTATGAGTCTACAAGTGACAAGATCAAATGGAATGCGGTGGCGACTTCAAGCGCTGTTAGTGTGAATGTATTTAGAATGACAACAAGTGGTACTCGTGCTGTTCTCTGGTACGTACATACTTACATTCATGCCTGAATAATGTACTTAGATTTCTGCAAACATTACCGCGTACGCATGCGTGCATACCATGCTTTATTTACATATGTATGTACCTCCATGCCCGATATGGCATACCTCAACCAATTATCTCAGAAAAAGTAATTTATTTCTGCTTATGTAGCAACTAACTTCAAATTGATGTATAATCACCCAGCAGCCTGCTTGAGATAAACCAAAAGCTTACACTTTTGATACCTTCACAAATATATAAGTAATTCAATATTAGTTGAAAAAAACATATTACTTTGGGCAACTTACTATTTCAGCATTTAATACTAATTAATTTGAATTGAAAAGACATCTGCAAAAGAAACATACTGACTTTGAAGTGCTTTAAGCCAAATGTGAAAGCACATTTGCATGTCTGGCTGTAGCTGATCAAGCAGAGATGCAGCAGAGAGACAATAGACAAGACATGAGACAACATGTAAAAATGTTTATGTTATTTTTATATTTTTTTTTTTGTCTTGGAAATATGAAAAAGCGTCTGTGAAGTGCAGAACGAAAGCGTATTCAAACGAAACATATTGACGTTGAAGTGCTTTAAGCCAAATGTGAAAGCACATTTGCATGTCTGGCTGTAGCTGATCAAGCAGAGATGCAGCAGAGAGACAATAGACAAGACAAGAGACAACATGTAAAAATGTTTATGTTATTTTTATATTTTTTTTTTGTTTTGGAAATATGAAAAAGCGTCTGTGAAGTGCAGAACGAAAGCGTATTCAAACGAAACATATTGACGTTGAAGTGCTTTAAGCCAAATGCATTTTAAAGTAGTGCAGGGTCAGACAATTGACTGCTTCCTAGAGCATCCCCATTTTAAAGTAAACAGTTCGTTCCAGGGAAGAAAATCAGATATTCAGTTAGCTGTGGTGGGTAAAAACTGGTTGGAAATCAATATCTAAATTAGTTTCTTTCCTTACTGGGTGCCCATACCTATACACATTATATCAGTACGCGCGAATAAACAGCTTCTAAGTTGATGTTAGGCCGGCCTATGTGGCTAAGTGGTTAGGGATGCCTACCACCACTCCGTGGGAGCTGGGTTCGATCCGTGGTCCGAATAAGGTTAATTAGAAAAAGTTGTTTTCTAACAGCGGTCGCTCCTCGGCAATGGCGAATGTATTCTGCTTTGAAAAAGCTTCTCATACAAACATTTGCGGTTCGAAGCAGCGATGGAAAATCAAAATTTAAAATTGTCCCAAATTTTTCCGAAAAAACTGTGCCTACATGCAGGAAAATGTGCCAATAAAGCAGTTTATAGTCCATGCAATGCAGTTTATAGTCCATGCATGATATGCAGTTGTGGTATAATAAAGTGCAAGTTTAAAGCGGCTAGGAATGTGCGTTGATTTTTAATTTTTTATTTATTTTTATTTTGCATTTTCTTTATACATATTGTAATTGTATGTTCAAAAAATTTGAGTATGCTTTACGTATTAACAAATATTGTCGTTCAATATATTACCCTGAATTACAAAAATACAAAGCATCAGTATATTTTATTACTAAAGTACTTGCAGATTAAATATCCAACCGTCTTTATAGTAAACTTATTCCTAATTTCGGGTTTAATTAAATTTTTAAATGAAAAAATGCGCCCAACGCAAGCTGAAGAATGTGAACAGTGTCCCCTGCGCGATATGAAACACATTTGCAAACATAAACTTATTCAATTAACTTCTCAGGCAACCCCATAGTCAGCTAATGCTGTATATTCCCGATTGATGTCGTCTGCATTTATCATCTCGGCTTCAGAAAATAATTTTATAGGTATAGGTACAATCACAGTATACAGTAATCCAGATAGGCAAAACAAAAATTGTAAATATGCTTATTTGACAATTTATTTGAATGTATTGGTTGATATTTTATCACAGTTGTCGTTTTCTTTAACACAAATGAAATCCAATTTCAATATTTTCTTATAGTGGAAAATATTTTCAAGACACATAAAATAAAACAACGAGAAAAACAAAATTCCTAGCAAATCAGGCTTGCAGCGTAAGCGATTGTAACCGGATGCAGTTCCTACATAAGTCATATCTGGTTCCAAACACAACTTTGAGTGAATAATGGTGGGCTGATTTTGGAAAATGGACCCATAAATTAGGGGGTAAAACAAGTATTACTTAGCTTAAAGGTAGAACTCTCTTATTTAAAAATATACCACTCTTATAGTGGATACCTCCAAAGATTTTATGAAATATGTACCCAAAGTTATATATCGACGCTCGAACTAATGCAGGAAAGGTTGATGCAGATAAGCAAGGCCGTTTTTCAATGGTATAAAATACATATTTATCAAAATATTCAGAATGACGAAATGAATTGGTTCAGTCGTGTCTGTTTGTAAACACGCTAACTCGAACAAAATTTAGATATTTTAACGAAAGTCGGTGCCGAAGTTGCCTTTGGTATAATTTAGGTTAGTATTAAATTTTGGTGAAATCTGTCTATAACCACGACCACCTCCCATGTAGTAATCAACATTATTTTTGTTTTGTTATTTTTTTTTACGAATTTCGCTGTTAAAATTTACATTTCAAATATATCAACAAACATTTGGGGGTACTTTTGCACCAGTCATTGCCTATGGGTTAATGACAAAATGATCCTATACATGCACAATATTTCATGTATTAATTTTCAAATAAGCATATTGTCAATGGCTGGTTTACTGTATACTGTGGGTACAATATTATTCGTATCTCCAGAGTTAACTGCCTTTGGCTCTAAAGCCGAAACGGCTTTAAAAAATTTCATTATAAAGGTTCTCTTACTTGTCAAAATGTAACAGTAAATTGTAAAGCATTTAATTAAAAAAATTTGATTTCAGTCAGGACCGAAAATGGCACAATGCACACTCATTTTCCATCACTGGTTCTGAGGCGGTCCCTCCATTTGTGTTAGAACAGTACACATAAGTACCACAAATTGGCGAATAAGCTCGTCCAAATACTTAAAGCCAATTTCAAATGAATATTTAAACGGCACTTAAGTTTAATTGTGTGTTGTTTAAATGCCATTTAACTTTCGTTGGGTTTCAGATCAAACTTGCCTAAATATGCCAAACAATTGGCAGCACTGCTGTTTGTTTCTTGAAATTGTTGCTGCATTTGCTTGTTGTTTACATTTTGTGCTGAACAGCTGATTGTGTTTTGATGGGATTTGGTGGGATTGATTAAACAAGCTACCAATCATCTTGGTTGTTTGGTACAAACACAGGGTTGCATATCTCATATTTAAATAGCCAATATTAGCCATCTAAGTGTAGATTAAATGTATGATCTGAAAATAATTAGTGGAAGTTAATCAACAATCTCTACTTAAGTGGGCCATCTGTTTATTATTAGTATTTATTATTATTATTGGAAGTATGTAGTTATGTATTATTATTATTATCATTATTGTATTAATTTGCACTACACTGGCCAACCAAATTTTACCTCTTATGTTTAATTTTGCAATAGAACATGCAACTGGGTAGTCACAAAAAAAAAATATTCTGACGAACTGATAACCCTCTTTTGGAAGTCGGTTAAAAATCAATTATAACTATGAAGCATCGGTGCATTTTTGCGCTTTATGTGTGTGTATGCATGGATGTGTGTAAATAAGTTAAAAGCAGCCCGTGGCCTTGGTTTTTAACGGTGTTATGAAAGCCTTCAAGCCTCGCTGACTTTATGTCATTTAGAAAACAAAACATAAAGCATTTTTTTTTTATTTTTGGATACGTACATATATGTATATGTATATATTTATATGTACATATTTACTTGCTTATGCTTTTCAGATATAATTTTTTGGATTTTCGGGTTTAAGCTCATTTGGCAAGTTGATTTCCAATATTTTTAATTTAAATTTTCAATGCTTCTGTAATTTTTTTAACTCGTTTTGCGCTCTTTTCTTTTGGGCTAATAAGTATCCATTTTGTATATACTACATATACACATTTTATATTTGGTTTTTGTGTTAATTAATGACAGACGCTAATTTTTCCGGGTTGCTATGGATATTTTTGCCTTTATTTGTATGCTGTCTGAGTTCGAAACTAAAAAAAAAGTTGTTTAAATAAATAAATTACCTTCTTACTGATGTAAAACATCGATGTATTTTTGCCACTGACATCCCTGTAATGATGTTATATTTTATTTCTGTGCCTATTTTGTTATAGCTCTATATTTTTTTAGCGAGTTAAGGTATTTAGGCTGTTTAAAACTATGAAAATATAAAATCTCTTCTGCACGCGAGGCATACGAAAGATATCAATCCCTCTAAGTTTACCTTAAAATGGTTCCAGGGGTTAGCCACGTAAACGTGTAACCTTCTGTGAGGTGCCACGGCGGGTTCTAATATTTCCAACTCAACTTTATTAACTTGGCCTTGATAAAATACCAGTTCTCAGTACTGTAGCTAAATGCCCCAAGAGAGGTTATAAGAGAGGCACTTATAAAATAAATCTCCATAACAAATTTAAAATACTTCCAGAGATTTTCTATCCTTCCAGAAATATGTATTAAGATAGTTTGTATTAAGTATGGGGGCGACATGACTCTTCTTTTAATAACTCACATTTTTTGCATGAGCAATTAATAAATTTTGTATACCCAACTCCATAACAAGTTCCAGTATTCTTCGTCAAACACTTCCAGGGAAATGTGGCAACAAAAAGTCAATTGGTACGGGAAGTGCCACACCCCTTTTTCTTATAACCCCGATTTTCTCCAATTAGTTTGGAATTGATTTTATATACCCCAGTACCAAGTCCTAGTAGTCTACCATGAACACCTCTAGCGGTATGCAGTATAAACAGTAAATTTGTATGGGAGGTACCACGCCCCTTTTTGAATAACGCAAACTTTTCTCCATAAGTATGGAATGGATTTTTTAGACACATCTCGGTGCCAAGTTCCAGTCCTCTGTAATTAACACCTCCAGAGATATGCAGCATAGAAAAGCCAATATGCATGGGAGTTGCCAAACCACCTTGTCCAATAACTCTCATTTTTCTCCATGAGTAGAGAATAAGTTTCACATACATAAATACATATGTATTTCCATACCAAGCTTGAGTACTTTACCCTAATATTTTAAGAGATATGCAATATGAAACTTTCAGTCAGTATGGGAGATGCTACCCCTCTTTTCCAAAAACGTCCATTTTTTTCTGTGAGTATGAATTTGATTTCACATACATATGACTATACCAAGTATCAGTTCTCTCCCACAAATACTTCCAGAGATATGTATGTAATATGAAAATTCCCATTTGTATGGGAGGGGCCTTGAGTTATCGGACTTACTTTCAGTCTAAGACCATCCTTCCGAAATCCGTAGTAAGTGTACTAAATTTCGCTCTGATCGGAAAACCGGTTAAGGAAGTAGCCTATTTTTCAATCCAGGTCATAAACCATCTTTGAGCAAAATTTCATTTTCCAGCAGGTGGCAATTCTTAAAAAAGTAGCCTATTTTCCAACCTAGGTCATAAGCTATCTGTGTGCAAACCTTCATGCAAATCCGTTTAGTCATTTGCACGTATTAACATAATTAAACTTTTTTAGCAGGTGGCAACTCTTAAAAAAGTAGCCTATTTCCTAATCTAGGTCATAAGCTATCCGTGTGCAAAATTTCATGCAAATCCGTTTATTCGTTTCCGCTTTTAATGTAATTATACTTTTATAACAGGTGGTAACTCTTAAGAAAGGTAGCCTATTTTCCAGTCTAGGTTATAAGCTATCTGTGTGCAAATTTTTATGCAAATCCGTTCAGTCGTTTCCGCATATTAATTTAATTCCACTTTTTTAGCAGATGACAAATCTTAATAAAAGTTGCCTATTTTCCAACCTAGGTCATAGGTGCAAAATGTCATGCAAATCGGTTCAGTTATTTCCGCGTATTAAATTAATTAAAGCTTTTTAACAGGTGCCAACTCTTAAAAAAGAAGCCTATTGTCCAATCTGGGACATAAGCTATCTGTGTACGAAATTCCATGTAAATCCGTTCAGTAGTTTCCGCATGATGGTGTCCCAAACAAGTAGGAATATAAAATCACATAACGCATAACCACCCTAATGTGTGTGTGGTCATGTATTTTGCACTCGCATATGCAGCCTTTGTTGCGTATTACGAAACCGTTTCCACAACGAATTCATAAAACGTTTTTATTTCATAACTCAGGTAAGGCCAAGTTATTCGCTATGCTCACTAACTAAAAAATATGCGATTACATGCCAGTTGTGTCAGAGTGTGAATTTTATATGCCATTTTAATGATGTCTACATTTGTACGAAACGTATGTGATATGAATAGCAAGGTGTAATTCTTTTTGTTTTTTTCACAATTTTCGTACATATTCAAAGCCAGGCTCATTCCAGGCCTTCTGTTAATAGAGCGGTATTTTTTTAGGTGAAATACTGTTACGAGATATAAGAACTTAGTACCAGCTTGGCCGAGCTTTGCTCGAAGTGCATATACTTTTTAAAGTTTTCAAGGTTTTGATATAAAATTCTGAGCATTCGGATAGCTTTAAAAAAATATTTTGGAAATTAAAAAAAACTGGATTCTGATATCTATTAAGTAAATTTTTTACTTTAAAATTTAGATGGCAACTCTATTAAGAATTACGCTGGAATGAATAGTACATATCTCGAGCATACACATATGCACTGTATATACATACATACAAAAAAAATTCTGATTGAAATTAACAAAATAACAATTTTTATTACATAGAAGCGTGGCAACCCTGATCAAAAATATTTGTGGACCAAAGTTCTCAACAATACCTTTCATTCGAAATCCATATTGCAAGGTTTAAGATAAATTGTGTAGAATCGAAAATAAGTGTCAATCTTACACTATTATCCATTATCCTAAAGGATACACTTTGTACATAGGGAAAGCATTGTTTAAGAAACTTCGCTGGGTACCCATGAATAGTAATATTTTACATCTTTTTCTAAACAAAAAATTAAATAAATATGCGATTCAAAATAGATGGCAACCCTATTTAAAATATTTTTGAATTATGTATTTTTAAAATACCATCCATTTGATAAGTATATTAAGATGTTTTAATTAATTTGCAGCTAATTTCGAATATGTAGCAACCTTATACGAGTCTTCTCGGAGATAATAATCATTCAGATAATCTTAAAATGCAAAACATTATCTGTGTAAAAAATGTCATCAAAATACTTAGAGCGGTTTCCCAGAACCCTGTGGATATATATATATATACTACCTTATACCCGCGGGGTTCACCCCGCGCTTTTATACAAATAGGAAAAATAATTTAATGATGTTAGATTTTATTTCTGTGCCCATCTCGTTATAGCTCGTTATTTTTTAAGCGAGTTAAGGTATTTAGGCCGTTTAAAACTATGAAATTATAAAATCTCGTGTGCGCGCTAGGCATACGAAATATATCAATCCCTCTAAGTTTACCTTAAAATGTTTCCAGGTATACGACGCGTGAACGTGTAACCTTCTTGGAGGTGCCACGGCGAGTTCTAATATTTCCAACTCAAATTTAATAACCTGGCCTTCATAAAATACCACTTCTCATTACAGTAAATTTCTACGCCAGGAACAATGTCCCCTTTTCGAATAACGCAAATTCTTATCTTTGAGTATGGAATTAATTTTGTATACACATCTCGGTGCCAAGTTCCAGTCCTCTGCAATAAACACCTCCAGAGATATGCAGCATAGAAAAATCAATTTGCATGGGAGTTGCCACACCACCTTTTCCAATAACTCTCATTTTTCTCCATGAGTATGGTATTAGTTTCACATACATACATGCATACATATGTATTTCCATACCAACCTTGAGTGCTTTACCCTAAACATTTGAAGAGATATGCTATATGAAACATTCAGTTAGTATGGAAGGTGCTACGCCTCTTTTCCAAAAACGTCCATTTTTCTCCGTGAATATGAACATGATTTCACACAGTGTTGGCAAACTGTTAATCTGATTAACGATTAAAAATTAACGATTAAAATGTTAATCGCGTTTGACGATTTAAATTAATTAGTCGTAATCAACTGAACGATTAATGATAACATTTTTTTAATCGTTAATCGCTGGCTGCGATTACGTTTAATTAATTTAAAACATTAATCGTTAATCCAATTAAAAATAAAATCTGATTAATTTGTCTAGTTTGTCCGAGTTTGAAACCAAACACCAGTTATAGTAATTATTTTGTGTTTTACGCTTATGAAAAGCACGTAATATAAAAAAATTATAATTATTGTTATTAGTAATACATAAACTGGGAACTTTTACAAACCTAGTTTGTAAAACGTTTGTTGGTATACATATATCTTAATGAAAATGCACACCAAATTGCTTAGATTGATGAGGAAACCCGACTTAGCCATACCGGATTAACTTGCTTTGTGTGCACAGGGAAATTCCAGCATAACTTAATTAATCACCAAACCTACTTGATCAAATTAAGAGTTAATGATTAAAAATTAATTTTTTAATCGCGGTTACGATTAACTGTTTAGTCGGATTAAAATTAATCATGATTAACTGAAATCAGATTGAATTTAATCGAATTAACTAACTAATTAAAACATCAATCGATTAATGCCAACATTGATTTCACATACATATCACTATACCAAGTTTCAGTTCTCTCCCACAAATACTTCCAGAGATATGTATGTAATATGAAAATTCCAATTTGTATGGGAGGGGCCTTGAGTTATCGGACTTACTTTCAGTCTAAGACCATCCTTCCGAAATCCGTAGTAAGTGTACTAAATTTCGCTCTAATCGGAAAACCGGTTAAGGTAAGCCTATTTAAGTAGCCTATTTTTTAATCCAGGTCATAAACCACCTTTGAGCAAAATTACATTTTCAAGCAGGTGGCAATTCTTAAAAAAGTAGCCTATTTTCCAGTCTAGGTCATAAGCTATCTGTGTGCAAACTTTCTTGCAAATCAGTTCAGTCATTTCCACGTATTAATTTAATTAAACTTTCCTAATACGTGATAACTCTTAAAATAGTAGCCTATTTTCCAACATAGGTCATAAGCTATCTCTG
>NW_016157098.1:918280-932830 GCF_001687245.7 Rhagoletis zephyria
CTGTAGGTCATAAGCTATCTGCTTGCAAAATTTCATGCAAATCCGTTCAGGCTTTTCCGCGTATTAATTTAATTAAACTTTTTTAGCAGGTGGTAACTCTTAAAAAAGTAGCCTATTTTTCAACCTGGCTCATAAGCTATCTGTGTAAAAACTTCCATGCAAATCAGTTCACTCATTTCCGCGTATTAATTAAATTAAACATTTCTAACAGAAGCCAACTCTTAAAAAAAGTAGCCTACTTTCTAACCTTGGTCATAAGCTATCTGTGTGCAAAATTTCATGCAAATCCGTTTAGTCGTTTCCGCGTATTAATTTAATTAAACTTTTTTAACAGGTGGCAACTCTTCCAAAAAATTAGCCTATTTTCCACTGCAGGTCATAAGCTATCTGCAAGCAAAATTTCATGCAAATCCATTCAGTCGTTTCCGCGTATTAATTTAATGAAACTTTTTTAACAGGTGGCAACTCTTCCAAAAAATTAGCCTATTTTCCACTGCAGGTCATAAGCTATCTGCAAGCAAAATTTCATGCAAATCCATTCAGTCGTTTCCGCGTATTAATTTAATGAAACTTTTTTAACAGGTGGCAACTCTTCCAAAAAATTAGCCTATTTTCCACTGCAGGTCATAAGCTATCTGCAAGCAAAATTTCATGCAAATCCATTCAGTCGTTTCCGCGTATTAATTTAATGAAACTTTTTTAACAGGTGGCAACTCTTAAAAAATTCGCCTATTTACCAATCTGGCCCATATGCCATCTGCGTACAAAATTTCATGCAAATCCGTGTAGTCGTTTCCGCGTGATGATTTCCCAAACATCCAAACATACAAACTTTCACATTTATAATATTTATATATATATTATATATATACAGGAAATGCTCGTTTTAATAAAATATGGAATGACCTCGAGAAAATTTCACAAATTCAGATATCGTATGTAAATAACGACATATATTTATAGGAATGTTTTTAATGACAGGCTACGTAAATCATGAGCATATTTCAGATATGTAATAAATGTTGAAGTGTAGCTCAAGAATAGTAAAAGTTGGAAAACTCAATTTTCCAAATCGTTTGTCAACCTCTGAAACGCATCCAATTTTGGATTAGGTATTCGCCTTAAAGCTATGTAGATATATTACAACCAGATTTTAAAAGCCGTATGGTCTAAGCAAAGTTAACAACCACTGTGGGTAATATGTATCAATATAAAAGATCGCTATATAATTTTGGTTTTTGACCACTTTCAGAACACGTTGCCGACTCGTAAAAATGCTTTTAATCACAAATCTTTTGTGCATCAATTTAGTCAAGCAATTAGCTTTAAAAAAGCGCATGTTACAGAAAACTTACTAAGAAGAGTTTTCGTAGGAATACATTAGGACGGGTCGAAAATCTAAACAAGCCTGCAAAATATTAGTCTTTTATTTGAGTTGTAATAGCCCGCGCATCGAGCTCCAAGTGACCCACAGCACACTAGTCGAATAAGACCAATTCAGCAAAAATGTTTGGTACATATTATTAGATAATGAATACGTTAACGCAAAAGATAAAGTCAAATATTATTTCTCGCAGCCCCTTAGCTTATCATTAATCTCAAACTTATCTTTTTTCAAGAAACTTTTAATTGTTCTCTTGATAACAACAAAAAGATGTAAAGAACAGCATTAATATTGCTGGCGTGCATTTAGGTCGCTGGTTCCAAATACTCCAATCTTTTTTATACCCGAGCGCACTTGTGCAAAAGGGTATATTAATTTTGTTCACATAACGGTTGTTTGTAACAGCCAAAACGAATCGAGATAGATATAGACAAATGTATACATAAATGATCAGGATGAAAAAAGAAATCGATTAAGCCATGTCTGTCTGTCCGTCCGTCTGTCCGTCTGTCCGTCTGTCCGTGTACACGATAACTCGAGCAAAAATTGAGATATCTCAACGAAATTTGGTATGTAGGTTTCCCTTAATCCAAGGTAGGTTGGTATTGAAAATGGGCGAAATCGGACTGTAACCACGCCCACTTCCCATATAACGGTAATTTCCAGAAATACGAAAACTGCGATATTTTAGTAACTACTGAAGATAATTCACTCAAAATTGATATTTACAATAATTTTTAGACGAAAAATAAGAATATTATAAATTTTTGGAAAATGGGCGTAGCCACGCCCACTTATGGTTACATGTGTATATCTTGGTAACCGCTGCACCAATTTCTTCCAAACTTGGCACAGTTGTTGGCCTTGGTACAGCATAAAAAATCGCCGAAAATTTTTAAAATCGGACGATAACCACGCCCACATCCCATATAACGGTAATTTAGAGAAATACAAAATCTTCGATAAATCAGTAAATATTGAAGCTAATTTATTCAAAATTGATGCTTGCAACAATTCTTTACCAAGAAATACGTTTATGGTAAAATTTTGGAAAATGGGCGTGGCACCGCCCACTTATGATCACATATATGTATATCGGTAACCGTTCTACCAATTTGTACCAAACTCGGTGTGGTTATTTTGCTTGCCACATATAAGCAAGACGTTGAAAATTATTGAAATCGGACTAAACTTACGGCCGCTTTTCATATAACGGTAAATTTCAGAAATGCTTGAAACTTCAATATTTCGAAATTAATTTACTCAAAATTGATACACCCCGGCTTACCATCTAGCGGTAGGTTTCGGAAAGGTGAAAAAACATATATTTAATACTTGCGCCGGGTATTTAATGTTCGGCTCCGCCCGAACTTAGACTTTTTTACTTGTTTAATATTAGATATAGTTTGCGAATTTTCGCAAATTTAGGAACAATTTCGGTAGCTCTTATAGAAAAACCATTATTTTCCGTCATCGTGAAAAAATTTTGTTTATGCAAATGAGTATGGAAACACTGAACAGGCACAACTTCTAGAATCAATGATTAGTTTACTTATGTTTATGCATACAATATAAAAATTGCAAATATAGGAAAACTAAAAAAAATTTTGTTCAAATTTTTTTATTTTAAAATAATTTGCTTATAATCTGAACGATTTTCTTCACATTATTATCATAAATCAGTAACAGTAAGTCTCACTTTCGTTTTGGTAATTATTACGTACCGATCGTAACATTTACCAAAGTTATACGAAAAACTTAAATGGATCTCCAGTTTTTTATAAAAAAAATGTTTTCAATTGTATAAATAACTTTTAAATAAAAGAATCGGATTACAGAAAAGTGTGCTAGGGAGGGATTTTTTCGTTTAAGCTGAATGCAAAGCAATATCGTCCAATTGGAAAGTCCTCAAAAGGATTTCTCAGGATATTTTGCATTTACTTGCAGTCACTTTTTCACATAATATAATTTACTAAATATTTATGTATATCTAAACACTTATTGCACGTTCCCTACTTTCATATAACGGCAAATTTAGAAACCGCGAGAAATGTGCTTCTTCATCGTCATAATATTACTAATACAATACGGTCAAATGGCTTTTATTTTCCCCATAAAAAATCGACCCAGACTAGTATACATATAAACTAGCTTATACCCGCGGGTTTCACCTCACGTTTTTATAAAAATATGAAAAATAATTGATGTTATATTTTATTTCTGTGCCCATTTTGTTATAGCTCTTTAATTTTTAAGCGAGTTAAGGTATTTAGGCATTTTAAAACTATGAATTTATAAAATCTCGTCTGCGCGCTAGGCATACGAAAGATATCAATCCCTCTAAGTCAGAGGTTCCCAAACTTGTTTTTATCGAAGACCCCTTTCAAACTTTACTGGTTTCGGTGGACCTTCTGCTTCCCTTTCTAACTTATTCCCAAAGCTCATCAAAAAATGTGAAGATTAGATCTAACGATGAAAATTTGCATCGTGGGTGAGTTCCAAAACTAAATTAGGAGTACAAAAATTAAAATAAAATATTTTCTTGTTTTCTATTTACTAAAATAATGGGATTACACATTTGCAAGTCTTAAAAAAACAGAGCCCGTAAAGCCATCAAAGTACTCTCTCGCCTGGAGGAGTTATATTTTTTAAGAGCACTTCGAGCTCTAGCGTTATTTACATTATCTTCACCATAAACTCATAAAATGTTCGACTCACTCACGACTTTGTACGTGGAGTATTTGAAATAGTTTATTTGTGTTGATGGCATCATATTTATTTTTATCGCTCCGGTTTTAAAGTGATGCGAAAAATATTCGTCAGCAGTCCGACAAGTTGTTTGCAGTCCCGTCTTCTCAGTGAGAGCAAAAAACTACATAGACCTTCTGATATTGAAATCAACATCAGTTTTTCCTACCTCCAGTCATTGCTGAGCGAAGTTTTCACCCAGTTTCTGATTGTGGCTTCGAGGGTCGAAGTGGGGAGTGCTGTAACTGCTTGCGGATGGACGAATGCCTGGTCTATGCTAACTGTGGGCAAATGGTCAGATGTCTCATTACCAGGCACTCCCTAGTGACGTGGCACCCAGAGTAAAGCGAGCTGATTATGTTTGCCAACATAATTTAGTCGAGGCTTGCATTGTCGAACTAGTTTTAAAGTACTTAGATAGAGGACTGGCCAAAGCCTTAAGTGCAGGTTCGCTGTCACGGAAGACACGTAAACTCCTTCCCATCCACTTTTTTCCACCACGTAGTCTATGGCTGCTTTGAGGATTTCAAATACTTAAGCTGGAAGACCGAAGCATATTCCGTAAGAGAAAAGTGAAGTTTATCCCCATTAACTTCGATAAGGATCCCAGATCCTAGCCCAGAGTCAGTGTGTGAGTTCGGGCTCAGTGCTGGAATTAAACCAGCATTCCCCCTCAGGGAATTCAGCATTATAGACACAAGTGCTCAAATCTCTGCCGCCAGCAAATTCTGCCTCGATTCACTCAGTGTTAAACCAACATCCGTTTCTTTTTAGTCTGCAGGTGGCCCTTTAGTCTTCCCCACGTATGAAGACACAAAGTGACGGGAAGTGCAGCAGTGCATCAAGAGCACTATATATACGGTGCCCATAAATATATTTTGAAAATGCAGGAAAATTTTTCAAAAAATTTACCTACATATAATTGCGTAGTATAAAAATAACAAAAATATACTACATATATACATTCATCGTCATTTGAATAGCGCACCATTTTTCTGATTTTCTACTATACAAAGTATGCATGCAAAATTTTTATATGGAAGAAAATGCGCAGCAGCGTCAACAAAAAAAATTGTCGCCTCTATGTATTTTTTTTTTTTAATTTTCAAAAATTTTTAAAATGGGATGTAGACGTAGAATATGCTATATTTTTATAAAAATTGAATGAATGTTGAACAAACAAAAGGAAAACTGTACCTACTAAGTATTAAAAGGATGCGCTATTCAAATAACGAAGAGTGTATATTTCTTAATTATTAATCCAATTTTAAACTTTAAACATAAATCACATATGCTTCATTGGTATTAATCTTTTAGTAATGAATATTTACAAAATTATAATAAGGTATATTACATATTACTTTACACGAAATAATCTGTAAAGCAAATTTTTAGGCAAACTTTGGGTAGTTGAACACGAAAAAAATACTCATGGTTTCAAAGAAGTGCTTTCGAGATTTGTTCGAAAAACGTATTTTTAGTACTTTTTCAGTTATTCCTCAATATCTCATGAAACGACCAACAGTTCAAAAGGTATTGTGAGGCTCTTTGCAAAAATATATATTTTTTGTGCAGATTGTGTTCCGTAACATCTACATTTCTCATCAGATTTTCATTTACTGTAAAAAGAAAATGATTAAAATTTCAATTTTTCGATTTTGGTCGCTTGTAGCACTTATTATTACCAACGAAATCGGCAAAGTAATATATTTTTGTAAGAGGACTGCAGGTCGCTTATGTTGATGGGATAATTTTATCATGAGATATTGACGAATAGGTTCGAAATGTACCAAAAACACGTTTTTCGAAAAAATTAAGAAAACGCTTGTTTGAAAGGAAAATTGGCTTGGAAAATATTTTTTTTCTTAAGCGATTACCACAAAATTTGTAGAACAGTGTTATCGATATATTTGATGCTGGTCTTCAATTTCTCGTCATCCATTGTCCGTAACCGTACAATATTTAGAACGCATCGACTAGTTGAACCTTAAAAACCAGCTTACCCTTATGTTGTTATCAATTAGTTATCGACACTGCTTTTATTTCGATCAGGAAAAATTAATTTTAAAATATCGAAGAAAATGCGGAACAAAGGCAGGGCACTTGAAAAAAATCAGTACATTTTGGGGGTGTTCTGTTTTGAAAAATTACGCAGGACAGACCTTTAAATAACAGTACGGTCCTGCAAAAAACAGAACGGAGGGTCAGCGTAACTATATACCACTCAAAAAAGTTTAAGTTAAATAAAGAGGCCATCAAGCAACCATTTTGGTTCGGTACTATCGAAACCAGATACATTTTCGTGGACCCCCACTTACAAATCGTGGACCCCCAAATTTTTTTAACGCCAACGTAGACCCCCGTCGAGTCTCCCGTGGACTCCTGGCCCACCTGGACCACTTTGGGAATCACTGCTCTAAGTTTACTTTAAAATGGTTCCAGGGATACGCCTCGAGAACGTGTAACCATCTTGGAGGTGCCACGGCGGGTTCTAATATTTCCAACTCGAATTCAGCAACCCGGCCTTGATAAAATACCACTTCTAATTACTGTAGCTAAATGCCTAAAGAGGCATGTATAGGGTTCGAACGATACTATCGATATTGAGTAAGTATCGATACTGAGGGTATAAAAATGAGTACTTTAATACTCGATACCTTATTTGGTGATTTTACTCGATACTTTGCAAAGTACTCGTAGTATCGAATACTTATTAAAAACACACTTTTTAAATTTTTTCTTCCATTAGCAACCCAATTTTCTTTGCTTATATGGATTACTAGCATTCAATTTTGTCAATCACTTAAAATAAACTGAAATTGCGTGTAGTCTGTTGCATAACATAAACCAAATAAGTAAAAGTTTAATGGCCTTATTCATAAAAAATAAGGTAGGTTTAAAGAGCTTAGTAAAATGACATTTTCATACATTTTTCAGTTTATATACCTTTTTTATTTTTTATGAATAAGGCCATAAAACTTTACGCAAAGTTCACGAAAATGCAGAATTTTTAGAAACTTTTTGGGTATGCAGTTTTGTAACCTATTCAAGTTTACGTGTAGCCTTCTACCGTTGACTTTAAATTCAAACTTCCACATTATTATACTAAAATTGAATAGGATACAAAAATGCAACCCAAAAAATTTACAAAATTTTTTTAATAAAATTTGAAATTCGTGAAAGTATATATATATATATATATATATATGTGTGTATGTATGTATATACATTTAACGTTAAAATTAGTTCTAACGTGAAAGTAAGTTTTGCAGTGAAATAAAAATCAAATATTTAAATTTCTATTGTTTTAATTTCAGGAAATAACTAGATATAAGATTGAAGAATAAAATAATTTTAGTATCCCAAATACGTATTTTAATGAGTCCGATACTGAGTAGTATCGATACTTTTTCCCTGATACTTTTAGAGTATCGATACCATGAGCTCGATGCCAGAATGGGTACTCAGTATCGATACCAAAGTCTGAAATTTCGAACCCTAGGCATGTATGCATCATGAGAGCTTTAGATTATAAAGCCGCAGTCGGCTCTCCCTTTTCCATTAAATGAAGTTTTTTCTGTCAGTACGGCACTTATATAAAATAAATCTCCATAACAAATTTAAAATACTTCCAGAGATTTTCTATCTTTCAGAGATATGTATTAAGAAAGTTTTAGTATGTATGGGAAGCGACATTCCTCCTTTTTTAATAACTCACATTTTCTCCATGAGCAATTGATACATTCCAGTATTCTTCCACAAACACTTCCACGGATATGTGGCCAGACACAGTCGATTTGTACAGGAAGTGACACGCCCCTTTTTCTTATTAACCTAATTTTCTTCCATGAGTTTGGAATTGATTGTACATACCCCAGTACCAAGTCCCTGTACTCTACCATGAACACCTCTAGAGATATGAAGTATAAAATAGTAAATTTGTACGGGAGGTACCATGCCCCCTTTTCGAATGACGCTAATTTTTCTCCATGACTATGGAACTAATTTTGTATACACATCCCGATTCTAAGTTCCAGTACTTTGCAATTAACACCTTCAGAGATATGCAGCATAGAAAAATCAATTTGCATGGGGTTGCCACACCACCTTGTCCAATAAGTCTCACTTTTCTCCATGAGTATGGGATTAGTTTCACATACATACATACATATGTATTTCCACACCAAGCTTGAGTACTTTACCCCAAATATTTGAAGAGATATGCAGTGTTGCCGTTGAGAATTTTCAGAAAGTCCCAAAAAAGGGGTCATTGACGAAAAAAGGGTCACCATATTATTTTTGCTTTCCTTTACTAGTAGAATAATAATTCTGAGAACCAAAGTCAATTAAATTTACATGTATTGTAAAGTATTTTCGATGCTAGAACCAGTTTGACGATTTGGTCGTCATTTTGAAGATTTTTTACTTCCATGACGATTTGGCGATTTTTGTGACGATGACGCTTTTTCTTTATGTGCAAGTTTGGCTGGTTCTCAGTTTTGAAGATAGTTACACAGACAACTCAAAATTGCAGCATAAACACCTATTGAGAGTTTACCGTTACGCTAATACACAATTGTCATATCGAAATTTTTTCATGTGGCAGCACTAAAAGTAGTTATTGATAAGTACAGTGAAACCCGCTTAAGTAACCAACATTTTTGGGCACTGTGAATTTTTGAATGTAATCTGAAGAAACTCCCTTTCTTATGTACCTCCCCGCTTATTTACCCAACCCGCATAAGTACCTAAATTCTTCGTACTCCATTTACCATTTTACCTATAATTTTCCCCTTTTAAGTGCTCTTTTATAATTCCTTAAAATATTTACATATTTTGAATCTCAGTGGCTGCGTTACACACCTTCGGCCGAAAAATGATAAAAAATCAACGGTAATTTTTAGCCACTTGAAACTTGCACATTATTACACTAAAATTGACTGGGCTATAAAACTGTATACTCAAAAAACACATCTGAGAAAAAAACATTTTAATTTTGATGATTTTTTTCTTTCAGTGTTCTAAAAAATCTTAAGCTTAGGTTTACATGGTATTTGTTAGGGAATGAAATGTAATTTAATTGAAAAATCTTAAATAAATACGTATACTTCATTAAATGTTTATGTTTTATTCAAGGATTTACATATTTATGTAAGTTAACAAAAAGTTGTAACTACATCAATAATTACGTTCGCTTAAGTACCCGCATCGAGGTACTTAAGCGGGTTCTTTTAAGTACCCAACCCGCCTAAGTACCTCAAAAAGCTGACATTTTTTGTGAGGTACTTAAGCGGGTTTTAGTGTACCTTTATTCTTTTTTTAGCACTACATGTGTAGTTTTTGGCGGTCAAATGCGTAATTTTGGCGTTGTGACGTTATGTACTGGTACATATTTTATTAAGCGAACGGAATTATGAATAAGTGCTTTAGCAAAACTTGTAAGTATGAACAGTTTAAGTTGTAGTTATAAAAAAAGAAATTAGGATGCAAATGTGATTTTATTGCAATTAAAATTATTGTTGTGAAAAGTGTCTAATGGGAATTTTAAAAATTCGGAAAAGGGTTAAGCTTTTTATTTTTCACGTATAGCAATTATAATCTAAAATCAAATAAAAAAATAAATTTGTTTTTTGTTATTTTTTGGCAAAATAACAAAAAACAAATAACTTAAGGACGAGCACACCTAAAAGTTAAGCATTCTAAAAATAGAATTATTAGCACAAACCAACAAAACCAACAACCACATGATCAAGTGAATTGCAGCGGAATAGCTGCGCTTGATTGTGTTGGCATAACAAAAATGAAAATAGTGGAAATAAGCAAACGATAATTTACAAGGCGTCTTAGCACGGTGCATAGGCAACTGGCTGAGTCAGTGGGATCGTCGGTTCGAATCCTACTGAAAGAAGTCTGATGAGGAAATGTGGTGATTTCCGAAATAGCTATCACTTCTACCATTTTTTCAAATTATTGTTGCTTTTCCACAATAAATTTTCATTTAAAAAATGGCCTCGAGCTCATTATAAAATTGTTGAATATAATTGTTAAAAGGCCAAAAAATAACAAAAAACAAATAACTTAAGGACGAGCACACCTAAAAGTTAAGCATTCTAAAAATAGAATTATTAGCACAAACCAACAATACCAACAACCACATGATCAAGTGAATTGCAGCGGAATAGCTGCGCTTGATTGTGTTGGCATAACAAAAATGAAAATAGTGGAAAAAAGCAAACGATAATTTACAAGGCGTACTTAGCACGGTGCATAGGCAACTGGCTGAGTCAGTGGGATCGTCGGTTCGAATCCTACTGAAAGAAGTCTGATGAGGAAATGTGGTGATTTCCGAAATAGCTATCACTTCTACCATTTTTTCAAATTATTGTTGCTTTTCCACAATAATTTTTCTTTAAAAAACGGCCTCGAGCTCAATAAAAATTGTTGAATAAAAAAATAAAATGAAATAGCTTGAGAGGCAAACTGACGATTTCCCACTTCAGTGTCCTGGCAACACTGGCTAGAGCGTTCTGTTGTTGAATTTAAAAAGAAAATAGCGGGACAAGCTTTGCACAAAACAAATTTGCAAACATACACAGAAATCGAGCTTAATTTCCTTTAAATTTTTATGTGATTCATTTTTTCGTACTTATAGTAGGAAATACTTTTTAGTAGCATGGCTCTGTTAACATTTCCTAAACAAATCTTTGAAAAAGGGCAACAGTCGCACATAATTTTGGAAAAGGGTATAAAAACCAAAATTTTCAAAAAGTCGGGTCAAAGGGCATTGGCGCAAATTGCCCCTTTAGTCGCATAGCGGCAACACTGGAGATATGCAATATGAAACTTTCAGTCAGTATGGCAGGTGCTACGCCTCTTTTCCAAAAACATCCATTTTCCTCTGTGAGTATGAATATGATTTCACATACATATCTCTATACCAAGTTCCAGTTCTCTCCCACAAATACTTCCGGAGATATGTATGTATTATGAAAATTCCCATTTGTATGGGACGGGCCTTATGTTATCGAAATTACTTTCAGTCTAAGACCACCGTTGTGAAATCCGTAGTAAGTGTACAAAATTTCGTTCTGATCCGAAAACCGGTTTTTCAATCCAGGCCATAAACCATCTACGAGCAAAATTTCATTTTCAAACAGGTGGTAACTCTTAAAAAAGTAGCCTATTTCCAATCTAGGTTATAAACTACCTGCGTGCAAAATTTCACGCAAATCCGTTCAGACGTTTCCGCGCATTAATTTAATTAAACTTTTTTAACAGGTGGCAACTCTTAAAAATGTAGCCTTTTTCGAATATAGGTCATACGCTATCCGTGTGCAAAATTTCATGTAAATCCGTTCAGTCGTTTCCACGTATAATTATAATTAAACTTTTTTAGCAGGTGGCAACTTTTAAGAAAAGTAGCCTTTTTTCCAATCTATGTCATACGGTATCTGTGCGCAAATTTTCATGCAAATCCGTTCAGTCGTTTCCGCATATTAAATAAATTAAACAGGTAGCAACTATTAAAAATCAGCCTATTGTCCACAGGCTATCTGTGTACAAAATTCCGTGCAAATCCGTTTAGTCGTTTCCGCGTGATGATTTCCCAAACATCCAAACAAACAAACTTTCACATTTATAATATTAGTAGGATAGTAGGATATAATTTCAATCAAAGCCAGTTTTTTAATCACCCCGTTTACAATGGCAAATCTAAGATTATTAGCCGTAAAATTTGATGGACTGGTTACTAGCACAACTCAAGAAGAAGTTAAGTTTCTTCTCTGTGCCACCGTGAATACCTTTTTCTGCTATGTTCTTCTTCTTCTTCTTCTTCTTATTTGGCGCTGTAACCGCCTAAGCGATTTTGGCCGAGTTCAGCAAAGCACGCCAGTCGTTTCTCTTCTGTGCCAGCTGACGCCAAGTGAAGTCAAGTCCATCTCCACCTGATCTTTCCATCGCAGTGGGGGCCTGCCTCGTCCTCTGCAACCACCAGCGGGTTCCGAGTTGAATACTTTCAGAGCTGGAGCGTCGGTGTCCATTGGAACGACATGGCCAAGCCAGCGGAGCCGCTGCATTTTAATTCGCTGCATTATGTTCATGTCGTTGTAAGGCTCATACAGCTCATTGTTCCACCGTCTGCGGTACTCGCCGTAGCGAACGCGTAAAGGCCCGTAAATCTTCCGCAAAATCTTTCTTTCGAACACTCCAAGAGCGGTCTCATCGGATGTTGTCATTGTCCATGCTTCTGCGCCATATACCAGCACGGGCATGATGAGTGACTTATAGAGCGTTGTTTTCGTACGTCGAGAGAGGACTTTACTCCTGAATTGCCTACTCAGTCAAAAGTAGCGCTTGTTGACAAGAGTGATTCTGAGTTGGATTTCCATGCTGACATTATTGTCGGTGTTAATGCTGGTTTCCAAGTAAACGAAATTCTCTGCTTTCTCGAAATTGTAACTGTCAACAGTGACGTGGGTGCCAAGGCACGAATGTGCTTACTGTTTGTTTGATGACAGGAGTACTTCGTCTTGTCCTCGTTTACCACCAGACCCATGCGCTTTGCTTCCCTATCCAACTTGGAAAAGGCAGAACAGACTTCGCGGTTTTNGTCCTCGTTTACCACCAGACCCATTCGCTTTGCTTCCTTATCCACCTTGGAAAAGGCAGAATAGACTTCGCGGTTTCTGATACCGATGATATCGACGTCATCGGCATAAGCCAGCAAGTGCACGCTCTTGTAGTAAATTTTTCCTGAGCGGTTCAGTTCTGCATGTCGATTATCTTCCCCAACATCAGATTAAAGAAGTCACAAGGAAGGGAGTCGCCCTGTCTGAAACCCCGTTTGGTGGCGAACGGCTCCGCGAGGTCTTTCCCAATTCTGACGGAGCTGGTGGTATTCCTCAACGTCATTTTACACAGCTGTATGAGTTTTGAGGGAATGCCAAATTTAGAGATACCGGCGTACAGGCAACTCCTTTTAGTGCTATCAAAAACGGCTTTAAAGTCGACAAATAGGTGGTGAGTGTCGATCCTTTTCTCGNGTACGTGCGCTCCAAGCGCTCATAGAAGAGATCCTTAGATGCCTCATCTTTCTCTTCCATCGGGGCATAGGCGCAGATGAGCGAGATGTTTAAGAATCTCGCTTTGATGCGGATTGTGCTACGCTCGTTCACCGGGTTGAACGACAGTACTTGGCGACGGAGTCTCTCTCCCACCACAAATCGAACTCCGAATTTGCGCACCTTTACATGGCAGCTTGTAGCAGACGTCGCAAGGCCCCAGACATTGCTTGCCTTGCCCCGTCCAANGCCAGTTCATTGACGGTGGGTTTCAGTCTTTCACACAAGTCGCTCGATAAGACCTTGTAACCCATGCTTAGAAGGCCGATCCCGCGGTACTAGGTCCAATCAGTTCATTGACGGTGGGCTTCAGTCTTTCACACAATACGCTCGATAAGACCTTCTAACCTATGCATAGAAGGCCTATCCCGCGGTAGTTGGCGCGAATGGCGGGGTAACCTTTCTTGTGGATTGGGTAGAGCACACTTGAATTCCAGTCGTAAAGCATGCGTTCATCTGACCATTTTCAGATCAATCCTTATCCTCGCCGCCGTACTTGAATAGCTCAGGTGGCAGNGGGATGTCTGTGTCCTTACGAGGACATCAACCAGCCGGACAGAGGCCCCTTCCCCATTAAGGGTCCGGACNCATGCGTTCATCTGACCATTTTCAGATCAATCCTTATCCTCGCCGCCGTACTTGAATAGCTCAGGTGGCAGGCTGTCAGCTCCAGCAGCTTTGTTGTTTTTCAGCCGCGTTATTGCTATAGAGTCAAACCACGCCAACTGTGTCAATGAATTTTCATTGATTTTCCGGAAAGTGAAGACAATTGTGGGAATCTGTAGATAATTATAGAACAAAAATACACTTTGGACGGTTTTTCAAAATTGCACTTAGTTTTTGGTTTTTTTTTGGTGTTATAAGAATATTGCAATTTTTGAGAGAAAAATTCGTAACTCGCGACCCATTTGATGAAATTTGATGAATTTTTTTTTGAGAGTTGCTGAAGCTATTCCCTTTACAATAGAAAGATTTGCAGAATAAAATTTGCAAAACAATTACTTCTAACGGGTGATTTTTTTGAGGTTAGGATTTTCATGCATTAGTATTTGACAGATCACGTGGGATTTCAGACATGGTGTCAAAGAGAAAGATGCTCAGTATGCTTTGACATTTCATCATGAATAGACTTACTAACGAGCAACGCTTGCAAATCATTGAATTTTATTACCAAAATCAGTGTTCGGTTCGAAATGTGTTTCGCGCTTTTTTATCGACAAATTTTGTTCAGCGATGAGGCTCATTTCTGGTTGAATGGCTTCGTAAATAAGCAAAATTGCCGCATTTGGAGTGAAG
>NW_016157098.1:932855-972141 GCF_001687245.7 Rhagoletis zephyria
TTTTTTTTTTTTTTGGTGTTATAAGAATATTGAAATTTTTGAGAGAAAAATTTGTAACTCGCGTCCCATTTGATGAAATTTGATGAATTTTTTTTGGAGAGTTGCTGAAGCTATTCCCTTTACAATAGAAAGATTTGCAGAATAAAATTTGCAAAACAATTACTTCTATAATAACAACAATTTAAACAATTGCAATTATTTATATATTCTAGGCCCGCGATTGCAGTGAAATTTTTGCACAATATACTCTAAACTCTTAATTTTAAGTTCCAAAAAGAAAAAATAGGTCTTTCAAATTTTGACAGTCGCTATCGATTTTTTCTTTCATTGCCACAGTTGGCGTGGTTTGACTCTATACGTACCTTGTCATAGTCAGGCGGTGGAACATCGACTCTGGCATCACCAGTTGTTCTTTCGGGCTCGCTGAAATCCGACTACTTCTTCGGCGGCGGTACTTAATGAGCAGGAAATGTGGTTCCACTGCTCACATATGTCGGTTTGCTGAAGAGTGCTCTCTGAGAGCAGGTGTGGGAGTCGAGTAGTAAAAGCACTGGCTGTCTGTTGTGGTTGCAGCTTTTCGACGTTAAGCTTTCCTTGCATATGTGGGCGCACATTTTTTGCTGCACAGAGGCGAGGGCGTATCTTGACTGCAACGATATAGTGGTCCGAGTCGATGTTTAGGCCTCGGATGTGCGTACGTCTAAAGTACTGGAAGCGGAAGGTATCACAACATGCTCGATTTGGTTTCTCGTTTTTCGATCCGGAGACAGCCACGTAGCTTGATGGATCTTTGTATGCTTGAACCTAGTACTACATACTACCATGTTTCAGGCCCCGGCGAAGTCCATCAGCCGCAATCCGTTGTCGGACGTTTCGTCGTGGAGGCTGAATTTTCCGACGGTGGTTCCAAAGATCCCTTCTTTGCCCACCCTGGCATTGAAGTCGCCAAGCACGATTTTGATATCATGACGGGGGCAGCGCTCGTACGTGCGCTCCAAGCGCTCATAGAAGAGATCCTTGGATGCCTCATCCTTCTCTTCCGTCGGGGCATGGGCGCAGATGAGCGAGATGTTGAAGAATCTCGCTTTGATGCNATTTTGATATCATAACGGGGCAGCGCTCGTACGTGCGCTCCAAGCGCTCATAGAAGAGATCCTTAGATGCCTCATCTTTCTCTTCCATCGGGGCATAGGCGCAGATGAGCGAGATGTTTAAGAATCTCGCTTTGATGCGGATTGTGCTACGCTCGTTCACCGGGTTGAACGACAGTACTTGGCGACGGAGTCTCTCTCCCACCACAAATCGAACTCCGAATTTGCGCACCTTTACATGGCAGCTTGTAGCAGACGTCGCAAGGCCCCAGACATTGCTTGCCTTGCCCCGTCCAACGCATTTCTGGGATGTCTGTGTCCTTACGAGGACATCAACCAGCCGGACAGAGGCCCCTTCCCCATTAAGGGTCCGGACATTCCAGATGCATGTCCTCAAATCGCAGTCCTTTAAACGTTTGCCGTGGTCGTCATCATAAGGGGGGGTCTCATCCGAGGCTGTGCCTTGCTTCTTCACTGGAAGTGGTTTTTACGTGGCGGGTCCCAAACCCAGCGCACAACCCATTGCTGGGACGGGGGTGGTTTCGCAACCAAATACGCGTTTATATAGCGAGCCGCTTGCTCCAATCAGACACCCGCTTGCAGCCGCACCTACTGGTGAACAGACGCTGCAGACTTCAGTGAGCCCTTAAACCAAATAAGTCATAGAGTGCGCGTACGATGACGCAAGAGTCGGGATTGAGTATAGCCATAATAATAATAAATAAAACTAGGTTGGACACCGAAAATTTATCGGTTTAATCTGAGATTATTTTATAACTAGCAAATACCCGGCTTGATTCGCAACGCCTGATAAGAGCTTTTGCGTTGACCAATACAATAATAGTGTTGAAATCCAAAACGGGAAAAAATTATTAGTTTAGGTTGGAAGGACTAAAGAGCAGAACCTTTCTTACTCATAGGCCGAGGATAATAGCGCTGAGATAACATATGATATATGTACTAATCTCATTCGACGCTATGAGCTCTTATTTTCACCTATGAGATATCTGCAAGTATTGCAGGGTTTGCCGAGAGTGCGTAATCGTCTTCAATAACCCTTCTGTTTCACAGGATGGAAGAGTTTTCCCGTACAAATAGGGTCATTGATATTTTTATAGTGTTCCTTCTAATTCGTCACACTTCTTGATATACCGACGACCCGTTGATGTGCCTAGGATATCTGTGGCGCTTAAACAATTTTGCGTTTCTTTGTATGCATACATACTTAAAGGATGGGGCTTTATTAAGTCATCTAAAAAGTAAATTTGTGGAGCGGTATCTAGATATCTTGATTCGTGAGCCATCTATATTTTGCGTCCATTTTTTGCAGATGCACTTCTTATCATAAAGTAATTAACCGTTAATCCAGGTCGTGCGATAAAGACGGATTCTCTAAAAATCTCATCTCCAGCGCCATCTTTCGGCACCATTTTTTCATCCGACATCGTTCTGGATAAACAAATAAGTATATAAAACAGTAACACTATGTTCACGTTGAAAAATGAACTCGAGTTTAACGTTTTGAGTTTATAAACAACTGTCAAGTGTTATCATTGGGGTGTTTAAGAAACTCAGAGTTTAATTTGACATTTGGTTGTTTACTTTTTCTTATTCACATTTAGCCTATTCCCGTACTCCAGGGTTAAGACAGAAATAGTCCGAAGTAGCCGTGGTGTAGAATACCAACCACACAAATAAAAACCAAAGCCAATAAAAGAGGTTAAAGTAAACTTTTATATTTTTTATATTTATAATATGTCCGAAACTATTTGACCGAGCAAAAGCATTGATGCTAATTTAAAGATAATTTAAATTCTTTTTACGCGACGTATATAGGCCGCTGTGGTGTAGTGGTAAGCAGTGCGCGCTTCCACTCCGCAGCACCTCGGTCCCTGGTCAAAGCAACATCGCTAAAAATATAGAAAAAAGGTTTTTTCTTACAGCGGTCGTCCCTCGGCAGACAATGGCAAACTTCCGATGGTATTTCTGCTATGAAAAACAGCTTCTCATAAAAATACAATCGCCGTTCGGAGTCGGCGTAAAACTGTAGGTCCCTCCGCTTTGTGTGACAACATCAAGGCGCACGCCACTGATCGGAGGAGAAGCTCGGCCAAACACTAACATTTGTGTAAGCGCCAATCTAAAAAAATATAGGATAAACCCTTCTGAAAATAAATTTTAAATAAACGCCATTTAAAAAAATAGATTTATATATTTTTTTTTGTTATTAGGTATTTCTGGCTTAAAAATATAAAAAAAGGAAAAAATTATATACACCACATGAAAGACCCCCTAATTACCTTCATTTTGATGACATCGGTTTTTAATAGGTTGTATTGTTCGGAAGATATTAATATAAAAAAAACAAATTTTTGTAGGGTTGAAATCAGTACAAAAAGTTTTACCGAGCCACGTTTTTAGTTTTTGCATAGCTGGAGTGTTGATATTCTAAACTTATGTGCACGGAACGACCTCGGATTATTTCTTATTAAATCCTGCAGTACGGGAACAGGCTAACTGTCGGCAAGTTGGTTGCAGATTTGGATTACCAAAGACACAAACCAAATTCGGTCAAAAAATGGTTTAATTAGCTTAATCTCCAAATAAAAGTGGTGTTTAAGGCGAGTTAAACGAAAATTATTTGTGTGGTAAACTCCGAGTTTATGAGTAGTTTAACGTTGACCTCCAAAATGGCCTATAAACTCGAGTTAATGGCTCAACGTGAGCATAGTATAAGAAAGATCAGTTTACCATAAATAAAAGGAGGCAAACTATTTTTCTTATTTAATTTAAGGCCTCCTAATAAACATTACTTGTAATCTTTTGTTGCGGTGTAGAAGCATAAATAATTTTCGGACATCCCACTCGTGAGCAAAGCCTCAGAGAATACTGAAGACTTTTGAATTAAAATAGAAGGTCCCCTGTAGGTAGGGTGGCGTTGATTTAATCAGTACATGTGCTGATTTTTTTCTATCTGATTTTTAAGAGCACGAAATAAGTACGCAAAATCTAATGATTTTTTGAGTTTGTACTGATTTTTACATTTAATAAATACTTTTGTAAATTGGTGTAATTGACATTTGCTTGAGGTTTACATGTTAAAACCCTGTGGGAAAATCTCTAGTTCTGAGCTGGTGCGCTTCTAGTACTTTTAGACCCAGTACTGGTTCGCGATAAATCTCTTTTGTATGCAAACAACTGGCGAATTTAACATGACGATGTCCTAGGAAGTGTCAATTGCCCCCTCTGCATCCCTTTTTCGATAGTTCCGAACTAGTCCTAAATTCTATAGATGCGAACCAGTTCTAAAATCGACAGACGAAAGAAAAAAGTATCATGATTTTTCAATCTGTTTGGTTCTTCCGTGTATGCGATCTTAAGTTATTTTGAAAGAAATGGGTTTTCAATTTGAAATTAAATTTGTTTGAATGATCGTAAGAAATGTACGTTTACATACCTTTAGCTGTAGCTGAGTTTGCAGAGGTGCTCGCTGTTATTTCTTAGATTCCAGACGGTCCCAAGATGTTGAAATGTTAACACAAATTTTAGTTTTGTATTACCAGGCTATGAAAAAGCATCTGCGAAGGACAGAATAGAAGCGTATTTGAACGAAAAAGCCGCCGAACACATATCTATGTAGAGTAAACAAGCCCCCCGCTGCATCCCTTATTCGATAGTTCCGAACTAGTTCTAAATTCGATAAAAAAGATCTAGTTCGTTCTGGATCTCTTTTTCTATAGTTCCAAACCATTTCTAAATTCGTCACTTTAGATATAGATTTCTATTGAAAAAAACTGAAAAAAATAGTTTTTCAAAGTACCACTTTTCGCCGATTTTGGCTGGTGGGGATCTAGTTCGTATGGGACTAGTTCCTTTTTGACGATAAAGATCTAGTACGGAACAAGAAATTTGATTCACTAGTCCGCGGTTTCCCAGCAGGGAAACAATGGTTTTTGACAACTCATACGTGGGAGCAGGTGTCAGCTTGCAATTGTTTCGTTTCCTAGGATTTCGCAAAATAACAAACTGTTTGGATTCAACCCAACCCATTTTCGCGATTTGCAGGTTTTACAGGATTTACAGGAAAAGCTGGTAATAAATCTTATGAAAGGTGGTGGTGAGTTAATCATATATTAAGTACACTGAGAAGATGACAATAAGAAATAATGTTTTGATATAATTAAACATCCGCTGAGAAATCGGCTGTCAGTATGTCAAACTTAAGACGACTGCTGCTATGGTGCAATGTAAGTTCTAAAAATTTGGAAAAGGTGCAAACTACCGACTCTTGGATATGATATATGTAGCTTTGAATGTGAATGTTGTATTTAATAAGCACACTAACTAAATATATTTTACATTTGTAGCTTTAAATATGCAAACAGATTCTGACTCGAGCTCGTCTTCTACTGAAACTGAATAGGCTACAATTTTATTTTAATTTTCTCAATTTTTATAAATTTTCTAGAAAGTTTGAGACTTCATCTCACTTGTCTTTTGTTATAGAATTAACTATATTTTTATAAAAAAATTAAATTAAGTAAGGAAAGAAAAAATTTTCAAAACCTGTCAATAGATTTTACTACTATTTTCGTGAGCACAGCTGTACATACATACGTAATACCTTTGATTTGTTTTAAAGTAATGAATATCTATATTGATAATACTATATGTATTTAAAAGTTTATTCGTTATTTTTTGTTAAATTAATACGCTTAAAAATGAGCTGATTTGTTGGTTTTTTGATCCCAACTGTACTGATTATGTCACTATAATATCTGGCCACCCTACCTGTAGGAAATGTATCTAACTATAAACTAACTTTAAGTTGATTAGGAAGAAGCTAAAAGTCACTTATTATCTGTATATTTTCTTTGACGAAAGCTAACTATATTTCTATGACGATAGCCACGAAATATTCAAGGGTGGTTTACCTCTGCATTAGATGTAGTCAAGGGTGGTTACCTCTGCATTTGATGTAACTAACTTGTAACTAACTTCTTTTGGACATAAAATATCAATAGGAAAAACAAATTTTTTTAATTTTTTATTTACTTTATTTATTTTATTAAAGTTCATATTTGTTTACATATTCTGCTGTAGGTGGTCCCATATTCGAACTCCGTCAGACATAACTTCAAAATGATACTTAATATGAAATTTCAATCTTCCTTTTATTTGTCCTCAATTCGAAAAAGTATTTGCGAAGAGCAGGATATTAAAATGGAAACGCGTTTAAAGAAAACAATCTCCTTCATTATTCCTGCATTACTTGTCAACTAGTTTCAAGTTAGCTTTTTGTACCTAGCTACAAGTTATATATTTTATAGAAATCCCGCAAAAAAGCTAACTACAAGTGGATTATTTTTTATCACTTGATATTTTTTTCTACAGGGTCTGTGGTCAGAACTTCGGGATATTAGTAAGTTCAAACAGACAAACAAACAAACAAACAGACACACATAAATTCTAAAAATGGTCCAAATGCATTCTATTATATTTCCTGCATCACCATCGGTCATTCTTTTAAAGAAATTTTCGAAGTATAGACACGACTTTTCTACAGTGTTATTATAATATAGACAGATATGTAATTTGTTCATAAATTTTTGTAAATCGTTGTCCTTTCAAAACATCACTTCAGTAGAATACATAGGACATAATATGTAAAATTCAGTAATTTTTCTAAACTATTTATTAATGAGAAGTGGTGATTTTTCCATGAATATACGAAATTATTTATACTTAGAAAAATATAGGTATCCTAAGATCACAAATACAAGTAAATCTTCCCGAAAGTTTGAATCAATATTTTTAAACATGTTAAAACACAAACTCTTACATATCTCGATTTAAAAACAAGGGGGACTGCCGACTACTGGGGGAATCAACGAGATTGATCCTCTACACTCCTTTCACGAAAGTCGCAAAAATGAAATTGTGTATGTGCATAAGTAAGTAATAAATTCAGTTCTTAAAGATGCATATTTTTATTCTCATGCGAATATCATTCACTTAAGTGGATTTTTTATTGATGTTTTACCAGTTTCGTAAATATCTTAGTTTTAAGAAATAGGTATAACAGTTTTCCAAAGTCGTTTTCTTATATATTTTTAAATATCTTCCCTTTGAGTGACAACAGCAAGGCGCACACCACAAACCGGAGGAGAAGCTCGGCCAAACTCTAACATATGTGTAAGCTCCAAGCTATTATTAAAAATATCTCAAAAATATGTAATTTTCATGAACAAAAATAGCAAATTTCATTACCTTGGATTTGATAAATTACATGTTTTGTTTTTATAGATATGAGATATTTTTACGATCGACCGTTTTTCTTTTATCAAAAACTGTTATGTGGCGATATAAGGAAAATTACAATGCACACCTTATAACAAACCACTAACCGTATTTCGGACCCACAAATTTTTCTGAAATTGATGACCTGGGTAATTAATTTGATAGATTTCAGACCACTTTTTGAGCTTTTAAATCAATCTAGCAAGGCAAATCACTAGAGAGAATTATTTTTGATGTGGATTTTATTTTTAGGATCTGGCCTATCCTAAAATGATTAGGGAACGAAAAAAGAAGTACTTTTCAACATTTAGGTGCTCTAAGTTACATACATATACACATACACACATATACTAATAATACGCATCAAATAGTTTTTTATGTATAATTTAATAGCTCATATTACGGGCCTTTCCCTAACAATACAACATATGCGCTTTTATATAAAAAATTCAAGCATACAAAAACATCATTTCCTAGTTTCTTTGTGCTTATGCAGATTTTGAATGCCAAATTAAAAGCCACTCTCTGACATAGCTACTATACAATCGCTTATTTTCTAGTTAGTGGGCAGAGCAAAATATATGACGAATAACTTGGCCTTCACAGAAGTCAGGCGATTAGCTGAGTTATGAAACAAAAACGTTTGCGGAATTCGTTGTCGAAATGGTTTCGTAATACGCATATGCGAGTGTTAACTAGACGACCATACACTCATTAGGGTGGTACCAACTTACATATAAGCCACTTTTTAAATAAATTAATAATTTTTATTGGGCCACTCTACAGTTGGATTCTCTGAAAAATATAATTTGCGGCTTTTAGTCTCAATGGGACAAAGGCAAAAAAGTTTAGCATTTATTCTTGTGGCATTATTCTAAATAAAGTACCTATTAACATTAATCGTCTAAAATTGTTAGTTCAATTCATTCATTGTTACAGAACGATAATTAATTGTAAAATTTTCGGACTACTTTTGGAGCTTTTAAATAAATTTAGCATGGCTATTTTCCACTAGGGAGAAATATTTTTTATGTAGATCTTACTTTTAAGACCTGATCCGAAAATGAAGGGGAGCGAAAAAACACTTCTCCATATTCCATATATTTGATGGGCGCTATAACGATCACACATACATATACATATGTACCCGAGCATGTATGTGTGAACGAATGCGTAATTCGATATTTTTTTTTAAGTTACTAGTTTTCTTGTATGTTTACTAGAGTGGTTCATAAAAACACTCTTTTTGGAAATTTATAAACGCTACATCAGAAAATGATATTTGTGATAAAAAAAGTGACACTAATTTTTTTATTTTGAAAAAAAGTTTTTTTAGAGGTCTCGCTGGTCGGTTTTTTATAAAAACGCTGATGTTCTTGATTTTTTTATTTTCTTGATATGTTAAAATGCAGCTAAAAATGTGGTTTTTACATACATATAATTACTCTGGTATTAATTACATGCCCGCCTTGTGCAGTTAGAATAGGCCTAGTGCCCGAAAATATGCTCTCAAAAAGAGACTAGTAAAATTAAAACGTTGATACATTGAACGACTTACGCGTTGTCATGGGTTGGAACTTGTTACCAGGGAGTTTCTGGGGTTGCTAATTAGGAATCTGAAGTAAGATTTTCAAAATCCAAAATGGCGGATCCAAAATGGCGATCCATTTAAAAAAAAGTGATTGGATTTGTTCGAAACCCGGCACTCGAGAGTTTTTGGGGTCGCCGATTACAAACCTTGACTATGCTTAAAACGTTAAGTATCAACGCTTTAATTTTAGTCATTTTTTTTTAATTTGATCACCATTTTGTATCCGCTATTTTTAATTTTGAAAAACTGACCTCAGACTCCTAATTAGCAACCACAGGTAACAAGTTCCAACGCGTAAGTCGTTCAGTATCAACGTTTTAATTTTACCAATCTCTTTTCAAGAGCATATTTTCGGGCACTAGGCCCATTCTAACTGACCAAGGCAAAAAAACTTTTTTTCAAAATAAAAAAACACGTTTCTTTTTTTTTTATCACAAATAACAATAATTTGAGGCAGCCTTTATGAATTTCCAAAAAAAAAAAAATTGTTGAACCACTCTAATGTTTACTTACATTCACATATTTGAAATTGCAATTGGTTTTCTTGTTGTTAAATCGGTGTTAAATATTCCTTATTTTTCTGTGTTCGAAGTTAAAATATAATCTTCGCTTTCGATGAATATTGTGAATACAATAAACATGGGGTATTCACAACGGTGTCGTAAGTGTCGTATTGTTGTATGTAGTAAACTTTAAACGCCTAAAAAATATATTAAGAAGGTTCGCAAAGTACCGTAAAAGTAATATTATGAATTTTCGCAGTGTTAAACAATTGTTGGTTGTGGTTTCAAGTTCTCTAGACATTAAGTTAAGCTTTTAAAGTTTACGACATACAACAATGCCACACTTACGACACCGTTGTGAATCCCTCAATTGTACTAACGATTTAGCACTAAAAAATGTAGGAGCCTGATGGCTGCAAGTACAACAAAGTTTTTTTGCGTTAAAACTGAATAATTTTTAAAGGCTCAAATTCACGAAGTTTTAGCTCTCTCAAGATTTTCTTAAGCAATTTTTTTTTGTCCGTTTTTTAGACCAGAAAAAGCGAAACCTTTAAATTTGTTCGTTCTTTTAATAACTTTTTTTAACAAAAAAACTAATATTTACTATCTTTTCAGTCCGTTTTTTATAAATTTTTGAAAACATAAATCAAAAAGTTCTAACTTTTTAAATCATTTCTTATTAACATTTTAAAGTAAAATGTTTTAAAATTTTCAATCCTCATTTTTGTACGTTTTTGTTTCTGGATTGTCGTGTGGTAAAACCTTACGCTGTAAGTTTTCAAAAGTATTAAAAATTGTTCAGCTACTTTAACAGTTTATATTTGTTGTTTTTTTTTTCCTCGAAAAAGCCGTGCATAGTTTGTACATGTTTTTGTTATTATTGCATTATGCAGTCAGTCGTCTACGTTAGGCGACAACAAAAACGAGTTTGATAAAATTATATTAGCTCACTCTACAAAAGCATTAATTTTTTGCGGATTTTTGGTATAATTGTAATTTTTTTTATGTTTTTTGTGTTTACATACAATTCAAAGACAGTTGAAATGTGACGTCATTTTATATGTAGTTTATTCACCTACATATGTAAGTGAATGGCATTGCGTTATGTTTGTAGATACCCAATCGACCATTTGTTAAGAGAACTGCAATAGTGCTCGAGATCAAGCTTACATTAACAGGCAGTTGTAACCTTTTCTCAATCTCATTTGTATAAAGCTTATTAAAATATCAATTCACAAGCAGTATAAAAACGTGGTTGAGAAACGCTTGTTATGATTATAGCTTATTTGAAGTACAGAAAACCCGCCTAAGTACCTCACGAATAATGTCAGCTTTTTGAGGTACTTAGGCGGGTTGGCTATGTAGTTACATCTTCTTGTTAACTTACACAAATACTTGAATAACAACATTTAATGAAGTATACATAGTATAAAACCAAAATGGTAGCATTATTTAAACACATAAACAAGCAAAGAAAACCTTTATTAAAAAAATATTTAGTGCAATGCTATGTAATTTTTACAAGAATTAAATTGTTTAAAAAGGCAAAGTTGAACATTTCATTTTGTACCAAATTCAAAATGATATGGTTTGCCACTTATGTTTATTTATTAATTTTTACGATTTTTCAATCAATTAAAATGCAGTTCATTCCCTAACAAATACCATATAAACCTAAGCTTACGATTTTGTAGAATAGTTAAAAAAAAGGTATGAGTATAAAGTTTTATAGCCCATTCAATTTTATTATAATAATGTGCAAGTTTCAGGTGGCTAAAAGTTACCGTTGATTTTTTAGAATTTTTTACCGATGGTGTGTAGCGCTGCTACGGAATTTCAAAATACGTAAATATTTGCAGGAATTAAACGAATTGTTTAACGCTCGGTTTTCCAATTCAAAGATGAAACCAAAGGCGATATCTCCGAGCCAATATAAGTATATTTTATATATTTATTAAGCTGTCGGTGCTAGCATTGCCCCTCATCAGAATTACACTAAAATAGGCAAAAATTAGTCAAACATACCTACTTATTGCAATAACATTTATCGTACTTACAAAATATGAACTAATATATGTATGTAATAATAATAATAATAGATTGACGCTTACACATATGTTAGTGTTTGGCCGAGCTTCTCCTCCGATTTGTGGCGTGCGCCTTGATGTTGTTACACAAAGCGGAGGGACCTACAGTTTTACGCCGACACCGAACGGCGATTGCATTTTTTATGAGAAGCTGTTTTTCATGGCAGAAATACACTCGGAGGTTTGCCATTGCCTGCCGAGGGACGACCGCTGTTGAGAAAAAACCCTTTTCTATATTTTTTCCGATGTTGCTTTGACCAGAGTTTGAACCCAGGCGATGCGGAGTGGAAGCGCGCACTGCTTACCACAGCGGCCGACGAATATATGTATGTTTGTTTAATGCAAGTTAATTAAATTTCATCTTTGTATTTTAAGGAATTTTAAAAGAGCCCTTAAAAGGGGGAAATTATAAGTAAAATTGTAAATGGGGCACGAAAAATGTAGGTACTTAGGATTGGGTAAACAAGCGGTGAGGTACTTAAGAGAGGGATTTTCTTCAGATTATATTACGAATTTTGTATGGATAATCCCTCTTTCTAATTACAGATAGGGAGTTAAGCTCAAAAATGAGAATATTCTACTTATGTATATGTAAACCTAGTATAATACTTGCATTGGTAAGCTTATTATAATAATGTTTTCAAGTCATTTCGTTGATTGGGTACATACTATATTGGGTATATTTGATCAAACGTTCATACGTAGTGAGCTTTTTCAAGGAAAAGAGAAAGGCAAAAAGGTGCAAAGCTCAGTTTGGCTGGAATACTTGGGCCTCGACAGCGGTGGGGACTAATGCTGATGCCAGATAAAACTTTGTGGTTTTGCGTGACATTTATAACTTTGCCAACAAAGCGCCAGACGCAAAAGGTATGTTACAATGAACGCCAAGAAAACAATTTTGCATTGCTTTTTTTCTCGTGAAAATTATATAGGTACATATTTAGTTTTAAAAATACCAGCAATGTAATTAAATTAGGTTTTTTTGCATGAAAACTCGAATTTGGACGAAACAATATAAATATTAACTGGCTAAACAGAATGTGGTACCACAGCCGCAAGCTATTTCGCTCGCTACATCAGAAATAATACACCAGCTACATATTGTGGGCAATTTAGAGCATTTAGAATTTTTTTACTTTTGACAGCTCTTGCTACATACCACAGCCTCACCATTCTGGTTAGACATTAAAAGCCAGTATGCAGCTCTCAAGAAAACGGTCAAATTGCCACTATTTCGTGTGTGCGTCCAAGGAATTTCGACATCTGATAATTCACAGAATGTTGCCTCACTCTTTCCTCAAGTAATAATGGAACGTGCATATATTTCTGTTGCAAACATGGGTTGCCTTGTGCTCTTAAAAAAAAAAAAACTTTAGAAAACCGTAGTAGAAACCGTAGCAAATTTCTTAAGAACTGCGTACTGCCTCAAGAAAAATTCTTCGCCATTTCTTGTACGTCATTTTATATGGAGTTTTTGCCTTTCTTGAGAGCTGTGTATACTGGCCTTAAACCAGCTGATGGTCAACGTGCGCGAAAAGATGGGAGTTGGCCATCTTTTCGCTTCGCGCGGCATTTGAAACATCCTGTGTGGTATGCTTTGTGTATTTTCATGCATTTCATCTTATTTGTCAAAGCGAATCTGTCACGCAAAGCGAATCAAGTGTTTTATCTGGCATCAGCTTAACTAATTCGATTCGTATTTCAATTAGTATGGTGTCACCTAAATCTGGCGCGTTTCCAAACAAATGCCAAAAAGCCTTGAAAAAATAATCGAGTAAACCTCAAACAGTCTCGAATAAAAACCCAAAAATTAAAAATTTAGTTTTTGTTATTAATGCTCCATGTAGGGTTGCCAGATTTTGAAAAGGGAGAAAGGAGTACATTTATATTTTCGATAGAAAAAAAGCAGTACATGACATAAAAAAGGAGTATAATTTTTTTTTTAATTTTTTGTGCAATTTATTGTTACAAATTACCATTAATTAGGTACAAACCAACAAAGATATCTTAGAAATCTTTTTCAAAGCAACAATAAATGTGAAAAATAAATAACTATATGGGTTGGCTTTCCAATAGGGACGGAAATAGAAGGGGGAGTGGACGTGGCACCTTTTCCGACCTTTTTGGAGAGGGCATGAACCGCCATTGACAAAAATGTTACTCCCGACCACCTAGGGCCCCTATGGTTCCCCAGGGATCCCTTAGAAAAATTTCCAAAAGTCACAATTTCCACTTGCGTCCACAGTATTTTTGCGTAGAATTCAGTTCTCAATGACCGCCCTTATAGGAAAGTTTCCCCAACTAAAAAACTGTGTTTGTACCAAACAACCAAGATTGATTGGTAGGTTGTTTAATCAATCCCACCAAAAAACAATCAGCTGTTCAGCACAAAATGGAAGAAAACAAGCGAATGCAACAACAATTTCAAGGAACAAGCAGCAGTGCTGCCAATTGTTTGGCATATTTAATTAAAGTTGATCTGAAACCCAACGAAAGTTAAATGGCATTTAAACAACAATCCACAATTAAACTTAAGTGTCATTTAGATATTCATTTGAAATTGGCCCTAAGTGCGTACATATCATTAAATCGTTAATAGTACCCGTTAGAGAAGAGTTGAGACTAATTGACCTTCATTAGTACCCGTATGAGATTAGTTGGGCCTAATTAATGCCCATTTGTACCCGATGGAGAGTAATCTCGGAATACTCTCTTTAGAGATTAGTCGCACAATTTTTTGCAGGGTCGTTTTGTTTGCATGTGCCACATCACTAACCCAATCAAGCGTAGTTCATGTACACAAAACTGAAACATGTTCTCGGCCGACTGCCCAGTCCATTGTGCTTTCGAGTGGTGGACTGCTTGATTCGACTGAGCAGGCTAGTGAGCGGAGGCCCAATAACGCATTGATTCATTCTTTCTTGATCACAGTATCAGGTAGACGATCATGGTAAATGTTCGTGTCTTATATATGTACATATTTATTGTGTGTGAAATATTAAAAAATATAATATCAAAATCTACATATGTCGTTATTTGAAATTACTTGAATGAAGAATAAAAATTTATTCGTTATTTCAAATTACTTGAATTATGAATAAAAATTTGTAGATCATTCTAAAGTGCTTGAATGAAGAATAAAAATTTATTCGTTATTTGAAATTACTTGAATGATGAATAAAAATTTATTCATCATTCGAAAGTGCTTGAAAAAATTATTCTTAACCCGAGCTTTTATGGTCAATTTAAATATCTGAAATTGCAGATTTTAACAGTTTGTTAAGTATTTTTAGTTCATTGTCTAGTTTATATAAGTATGTGCATACATATAAGTGTTATAACGCATTCGAAATATATATACCTTATTTTGGTTTTAAAACTTTTTCAGCACTTAAACTTATAAAATTCGTTGTTTTTATGAAAATTATGGAAAATGTAATAACAACCTTAATTCAATGAATACTCAACTAAAAAAAAAAATCTAGCTATAAAAAAATTTTAGCTACAATTAGTATTATTTTGCTATTTTCAGCTCATTTTATACCTTTCATGAGCATGAAATGGTATTATAACTTTGGTCCGATGTTTGTAAGTACCAGAACAAAAAGAGATAGACCCATTAAAATGTATACTTATATGATCAGAACGTCGAGCTGAGTTGATATAGACATGTCCGTCTGTCCGTCTGTCTGTCTGTCCGTCTGTTTGTATGCAATCTAGTCTCTCAGTTTTCGAGATATCCGCATCAAATTTGGTAGGTGGGTGTATTTTTATAATGTATTAATCATTTGTCGGAACCGGAAGAATCGGACCACTATAACATATAGCTCCCATACAACTGATTGTTCAGATATGAGATTTTTCGTTATAATTCATCCATTTATGTAGCTAGGACCATGAAATTTCGCGCTGTTTTCACTCATTATCAACAGAAGACTTACAGTGAAAATAACAAGGATCGGATGACTACAACATATATCTTCCATACATCTGATTGTTCAGATATGGGATTTTACTGTAAAACTTCTTTATTTGAACAGCTAAAACCGATACATTTCGTAAGATATTTTATAAATAATTATTTATACTGAGAAAATCATCAAAATCTATGCTGTATAAGCTTTATCTCCTATAGCACTGATTGTTCAGATACCAGTTTTTGCCATATATCTCCTTTATGTAGGAAACTAAACCCAATAAATTGTGTTACCGGTTTACATACCGATCACATAGCAGTGAAAATCACTTAGATTGGTGCCATATAAAGTATATCTTCCATACCTCTGATTGTTTAGATGCGATTTTTTATATAAGTATGTAACTCCTCTATCGATGTATGCAGATGTATTCAAAAGCAGTAATCTGTCAAAGTAAAATTTGCAGATGTTCATGAAAGGTATGAAGCCTTCGGCATAGCCGAAGACAGCGCAGCTCTTACTTGTTTTTTGGCTATTTTAGCTCTAAACGAAATTTTCTCAGGCAACACTGACCACACCAGCCCACACTGCTGTAGAAAATTAGACCGGCAGAGTAACAGAGCTTATCGAGAAATAACATTTCGTATATTTTATGAATGTTCAGCACGATTGAGAGAATACTATTCTATCATTCTTGAATGTTAAGCAGAACTTTTCTTCCATGTATTTGTTATTATGTTTCTCTCTCTGGGAGAGCAACCGAAAAAAGTTCTGAACGCTTTTGAGTTGTGAACTCAACTTCAACTTTAGTTCAGANGAATACATAACAAAATGAAAAGGAATTGCGAGCGGTGCGTTGTATTTGTAAGAGCCTGGACAACAAACTGTGCATTATTTTGAACCTTCGAATTGTCAAGTGAAGCGACAACGGTGGGCAAATTGCTGCGATGTTTCATTAGGAGACTCTTCACGTGGGGTCGTGACTTTATTTGTTGCCTATCGCAGCCGAGTATTTCTANACATTTGGTAGGTTGGTAGGCTAGATTGGTTTTTGGTAGGTTTCGTGACAATAGTAGTCATTTGCGAAAAATAGAAAATATATATCTCCAAATATTTTAGCAAACTTGTTTACACGAATATATCACCGGTGCATTCGTATAAAGGCGGCCACAAACATGTAAATATATCTGATTCGTAAGTACAAACGTATACCTATATTATTGCCAATATACAATATGAACATCCATAAATACTTTATTTATGTGCTTACAAGTTAATGTAAATTGAACTTAACTACAAAACTGTACCGAAGACTGGTGTGCTGAAAAGGGCTCGTCAATAATCCCATTGAAGTCCAACATTGTCCCATTTACCAAAAGAAGAAAAGTCAACTTGATTACACCATAGAGCTGCAAAAACATCGGAGCACTATCGATAGTATCGATGTTTAAATATTTTTTGAAAACTTCGATGTTTTTCAACAGAACGCTAAAGCGTAAAAATAAGTGTTCAGGGAAGTTATTACCAGGGCCAAAAAGTTTAAGCTTACAGCCTGCTGTCTTACTTTTTCCTTACGAAGTAATGGAACGGGCATATATTTCTGTTGAAAACAAGGGTGCCTGGTACTCTTCGCAAACAAACTTCAGCAAACCATAGTAATGAGCGTAGCAAATTTCTTAAGAACTTCGTACTGCTTAAGATAATTTGGCTCTATAAATTTTTCTTGANTAGGTGGTCTGATAAAACCTAAACCAGTATTCCTTGTTTACATAAAGAAACTGAAAGTAATTTTTAATAAATTTAATGGAAAGGAAATTTCGAATAGCAAAAATTTAATAGATAAATAATTGAAGTTAAGTTCTGATGTAAATTTAGAAGAATCAAACTTTTTTAATGTCTAATATACTTTAGAATTAAGTATTTGAATAAAAAAATAAATGCTCNCATTGTCCCATTTACCAAAAGAAGAAAAGTCAACTTGATTACACCATAGAGCTGCAAAAACATCGGAGCACTATCGATAGTATCGATGTTTAAATATTTTTTGAAAACTTCGATGTTTTTCAACAGAACGCTAAAGCGTAAAAATAAGTGTTCAGGGAAGTTATTACCAGGGCCAAAAAGTTTAAGCTTACAGCCTGCTGTCTTACTTTTTCCTTACGAAGTAATGGAACGGGCATATATTTCTGTTGAAAACAAGGGTGCCTGGTACTCTTCGCAAACAAACTTCAGCAAACCATAGTAATGAGCGTAGCAAATTTCTTAAGAACTTCGTACTGCTTAAGATAATTTGGCTCTATAAATTTTTCTTGACCATNGCCGTAACTTTAATATCATTTCTGCTTGGATATAAAAATTTAATACCAATGGTTTGTCTCTACCGAATATCGAATATTTAAAAAAATTAAGGCAACAAACGCAGATCTCCATTATTTGAGAATATCGAGAAACACTAGTGTGTCCATGTAATTTTTCAATCCTTGAAGTAAACTGAATAAAAAAACATTAAACTGTACCTAATTTTTGTTGTTTTGCGAGTATATTTACCAATGTTTTTGTGCTTATCTAAGCGCTTAAAACGGATTCGTTTCTTGCTTATTTTCTTCAGCCCTGGTTATTACTAACAAATTGATTTTGTCAGTGCGATNATTTTTTATTCGAGGAACTAAATAAATGTTTGAAAATAATCATGATATAGAAATTTGAAGAAACCGCTGCGAGACAGCCTGAACATTTTTGAAGTTTGCTNGGTGGCTTTATGAATACTTTTATATTATAAATTAAATGTGACCTTAAATACAAGTCAAATTAAAATTTAAATTAATTATTGGATAATTTTAAAATAATAAATGTAATTTATTAAAAANTTTTTGAAGTTTGCTAACATAACAAAAATGTTTTCAAATTTTCAATCTCACAAATACATTCTCACTTCCATTCTCAAATAAAAGAAAATTTTAATATTTTCGTATACTTGTTTTTTGTTTTACTTGAGTTGACAAACTTCAAAAAATAAATGATGGCAGACGAATTGAGCGAGCGGTTTTACCCAAGGCATAACCATNTTATGTTTGTTAATTGATAAGGACTTCAGCTTGAAACAAAAAGTTAAAATTCTTAGAAACCACGATAGCATCGATACTATCGATGTTTTAGAGGAAAAAACATCGAAAAATCGATAGTTTCAAACATCGATGTTTTTGCAGCACTATTGCACCAACCTTGGCAGGCACAGTAATTGAGTTCTCAGAATATGCAAAATATCTAGGAGTAACTCTGGACAAGGGCTCAATTCAAACTCAGATCTCTCGAATGTAACTAACACGGCTACAAGGGCATTTTATGCCTGCCAGAGACTTCATGGTAAGACTTGGGAAATATCACCCAAACTTTCAACACATTAGTAAAATCCGTTGTTACATACGCGGCACTGGCCTGGTGGCCCTACGGCTGCAAAATGTTATCAGCATGAAATCTGGAGCTCTTCGGGTACATTTAGAGGTTCTAAAGCCATTCCTGGATGATCCCGTTACCAAGTGCTACCGAGGTTATCCTTCTACAAACTTTATAAGGTCAGAATTCCTGAAAGGGACTGCTGGGAAGCCATTGACCAAGAGTCCGAAGTATGGTATNAGGCATAACAAGGTAGAAGTGATTTCGACATTTCTCTCTTTGGAACTGCGACTGAAATGTCAACTCTTAACCATATAATATTCAAAATTTTTTTTTATATAAATTTTCAATTGTGAGCTGTGCGACTGNCACCAACCTTGGCAGGCACAGTAATTGAGTTCTCAGAATATGCAAAATATCTAGGAGTAACTCTGGACAAGGGCTCAATTCAAACTCAGATCTCTCGAATGTAACTAACACGGCTACAAGGGCATTTTATGCCTGCCAGAGACTTCATGGTAAGACTTGGGAAATATCACCCAAACTTTCAACACATTAGTAAAATCCGTTGTTACATACGCGGCACTGGCCTGGTGGCCCTACGGCTGCAAAATGTTATCAGCATGAAATCTGGAGCTCTTCGGGTACATTTAGAGGTTCTAAAGCCATTCCTGGATGATCCCGTTACCAAGTGCTACCGAGGTTATCCTTCTACAAACTTTATAAGGTCAGAATTCCTGAAAGGGACTGCTGGGAAGCCATTGACCAAGAGTCCGAAGTATGGTATACCAACGGGCACATACCACATTCGAGGAGGACGTCTTCGAAACATTGTCGTTTAAAATATAAAACCTCGTATCGTCGTTCTGCAAAACCTCGTAACTGACATTTGTGCCAAAAAAGATATTTGCTCACCGGAAGCTCTTGGCATCAAGCCTTTATCCATTTATATTTAAATATCGAAACTTATATATAAGAAGAAGAAATAATTAGGGATAAAAGAGAGAACCGTTTTGAAATAGGACTAGCTTTACTCTCTCCTACAAAATCTGTGCAACCTCACATACGAGGTTTTGCATTTTCTTGATATGCGGTTTTGTACTTTAAACGGCGATATGTGTTCATGTCCTCATAGAAGGAAAAATGGGGACAGAATACATACAATGCCGAATAGTCAGGTAGCGTTAAATACTATTGTAGCGTTTATACTATTTTAAAATGGCACCAAGGCTTGTGAACAGCTGTAAAACTGTTTTGAAGCACCTCGGAGCTCACAACAGCGTAATGCTCAGGTGGGTTCTGGGACATGAAAGCAACGTAAGGTCTGACTGTCTCGCATTACGTGGAGCCCAAATGCGCATGCATGGTCCCGAGCTTGTCTGAGGCTCTGAGAGATCCATAACTTCGTCCAAGAGGAACTCCGAAAAACTCCTTAACATAGCTGGTTGCCTGACAGGACACTGGAAGTTAAGGTAACATTTGCTTAAAATGGGGTTTTCTGTAGGGAGGGAATGCAGGTTTAGTGGGCTGGTGGAGGAAACCCCACTTATCATCAACAGCAGACAGATACACCTTGAAGAACGAGTGTCTACTCCATCCAAATTTGCAACATAAATTCCCTCAGTTTGGAGTGATTACAATTAGGGTATAGCACAAAAGATCTTCTTAGGTCAAACAATTTTTGATAGGTTTCGGTTGGTTTTGGTAGAACATTTTGGTAGGAAAAAAATTGTCTGCGGCAACAGGGGGCTTCTAAACGAATAGAAATCAACCTTAACAAATCTCTGATCATTCTTGTCTGCTCATATAACAGAGCAACGTAGACGATGTCTGATAGAGAAGAAATGTGTTCGAGTGCACTCGAGAGAAGCGCAGAGGGATACGTATGCACTTGGGTAGTATAACTGCATGGAGGGAAAAATTCCTGGAAAATTTATTTGGCTAAGTTGCACCGAAAATGGTCTATATGTACCGAATGTACTTTTCAATTATAAAAGGACTGAAAAAAGTACAAATGTGCCTACTTTTCCATCACTGGTACATACATATGTATGCCTCTACAGCTGTGCATGCAGCAGCGCAGAGCTTTTACTGGCACACAGCTTAAAGTGTGCAAGAGCGCCCGATATAGCAGTTTTAAACCTGGTTCTCAGCTGAGCTAAATTAAATCGTCTAATGCTATTGATGTAAACTTTGCTGTGTATTTCACCACAGTGGTACATTGGGAACCAAAGAACGTAAAAGCTCCGTTTATCTTAGCGCGGCAAATTTCCCAGAGTTTAAACTCGAAATCACCACATTTTATGCGCATGCAAAGAATTTTTTTTAAGCTTTTTACATACATATAGTATTAGACTGATTCAAAATAACGACTAACTCCTTTTTTTTTAAATAGCCCCCTCTTCAATACCATAAAAAGATGCCTGTTAAAAGCGCAACCCTTAATATTAAGTTTAAAAGGTCGCGCATTGTGGTTTTCTATTTTCCATATAAATTACTTAGAAATAAATTATAGAAATAAAAAATGCGATAGATATTCTTATAGGAAATTAGACGCTCTACAAAAAACATCTCATATCATTTTTTGATGAACCAACTGGTTTAACGGTTATTCAAACTTAAATTTAAATTTATGTCATTATTACAGTTTTTTTTCCTAAATATTTTGGGTAAAATAATTAAAATAGTTGAAAACAATCCAAAAGGGATTTTTTTTAAAATGAAATTGTAAAGTTTAATAAATCTTGCAAATTAATTTTACTAAAAAACCCCCCATTTCGGGGAAAAATTAATTAAAATCCTTTCTATTGTATTGAGTTATGTTCGAAAGTTCGTTTTATCATTTTTTCACTAAAAATGATTTTAATATCTTTTTCTAACAGGGAATTACAATTTACAGAATTTTTGTAAAAAATTTTCAATATTCAATGATAATTTTAATTATTTGACCTAAAATAGGAGAAAAAACTGTAATAATGACATAAATTTAACTCTTACAGGTCTATTCTGCACGTTGGCTGCTGTGGTGTGGTGGTAAGCAGTGCGCGCTTCCACTCCGCAGCGCGTGGGTTCAAGTCCTGGCCAAAGCAACATCGCAAAAAAAAATTTTGAAAAAAGGTTTTTTCTTAACAGCGGTCGTCCCTCGGCAGGCAATGGCAAACCTCCGAGTGCATTTCTGCCATGAAAAACAGCTTCTCATTAAAATACAATCACCGTTCGGAGTCGGCGTAAAACTGTAGGTACCTCCTCTTTGTGTGACAACATCAAGGCGCACGCCAAAAATCGGAGGAGAAGCTCGGCCAAACATTAACATATGTGTAAGCGCCAATCTAATATTATTATTATTATTCTGCACGTTACCGAAGATTTTGTAACCGGAAAATTGTATTACTAAAAAATATTACCAGTTATTGTCACCGCGATGCTTGGTACGTTGGTAATGCAGTTAAAATCTTCAGCAATTCAGCTATGAAGAGTTGTGCAAATTCTGGCATTGCATATTTCACGGGGAAATACTTTGTTACTAGCTTATGAGATGGTAACAAAATTTACCGGTTACAAGAGTACACAGAATGCGAAAAGGGTTTAAAAATTGACAGGAACTTTATTTACCGATTACAAACTTTTTATTACCAGCGCAGAATAGACCTGTAAGTTTGAATAAACGTTAAACCAGTAGATTTTTTTTTGTATATTGTCTAATTTCCTATAAAAATATGTATCGCATTTTTTTTCGATAATTCATAGCCGACAAAACAAACTGCAAGTTGAAAACAATTTGTTTCTAAGTAATTTATATGGAAAATAGAAATTCGCAACCCTTTAAAATTAATATTAACGGTTGCACTTTTAACAGCCATCTTTTGACATCCCCCCGGAGGTATTGAAGAGGGGGCTATTAAAAAAAGTTAGTAGATAATTTTCTCAATTACTCAAGTAATGGTAATTTCGAATAATCAGAATCTTGAATTGCTTATTTAAAAATCCCTGCTCGGCCACGCTCATTATAAATTTGCAGCTGTTTTCGTTATATGCATCAAATAGTTATTGACTAATGAATTTCGGAAGCTCATGTCTTACTTTACGTAAAAATATACAACATAACCTACTACATCTATTTCAACCGGCTCACAGTATATTTAAGGATAATATAACGCCACAAAATACTAAAAATGAAAGTCTTCAAATCGGTACAAGGACCGAATATACTTTCTAAGGAATGACTTGTAAGGGCTCTCCATCCTAGGACTTACATGAATGTCAAATTTTTGCATTTAACACCTGTGAAGTCTACGCTCTTAAATATACCAGAGATTCCTTAAAATTTCAGAGTTCGCTAGCGACGAAGCCACCACCCTGTATTTTTCTTAAGCTAATTTACTTTTTTTCAATAAAAACTGTGTTAGAATAGCAACACTCAGATATGTTGTACATTTAATCAGCTGGTCAATATACACAAACCACAATATTATGTATCAGCTGTTTACTTGTATACCAGCCCTGCTTTTACTATCACTTTTAACACTGTGCTGCCATATTTCTACCCACTTAAATAAAAAGTTATTGAAACTGAGAAAATGTAACTGTAATTTCACTCACAAATATATCTACACAAGAATTATATACACATTCAAAGATAACTAAAAGTCAGTGGGTTTGTACTTTGCCAAGTCGTCTTCTCAAAGAGCCTATTTTTTCAATGTGTATGGGATTGATTTCATATATCTCCATACGAAGTGTTCCAGTACTGTACCATGAACACTTCCAGAGATATGCAGTATGAAATTCGGCTTGTGTGGTAGGTGCAACGAACTCTTTTCCAATAGCTCCATATTTTCTCGCATGACTACGCGATTAATTTCATATATCTCCACACAAAGTTCTAGAGATATGCAATAAGAAAAATTCGACTTTTATGGAAGGTGCCACGCCCGTATAAAGTTCCAGTACTCTACCGTGACCACTTCCAGAGATTCTTATTATCAACAAATCGGTTTGTATGGGAGGTGCCACGCCCCGTTTTCAAATAGTCCGAATTTTTCTTCATGAGTAAGCGATTGATTACATATATCTCCATACCAAGCTCCAGTACTCTACCATGAACATTTCCAGAGGTTTGAAGTATTAAAAATTCGGTTTGTATAGGAGGTGCCACGCCTCTTTCCAATAACTCTAATTTTTCTCCATGAGTATGTGATTGATTTCATATATTTCCGTACCAAGTTCAAAAACTTTACCAATGAACGCTTCCAGAAATATGCAGTATAAAATATTCGGGTTGTATGGGAGGTCCCACACCCTCCTTTCCAATAGCTCCAATTTTTATCCAAGGCCATGGGATTGGTTTCATATATCTCCATACCAAGTTCAAGTACTCTACCATAAATACTTCCAGAGATATGCAGTATGAAAAATTCGGTTTGAAAGGGAGGTGCCACGCTCCCTTTTCAAATAGGTCCAATTTTTCTCTAAGATTCGATCAATTTCATATGCGCCAATACCAAGTTCCAGTACTCTACCATGAACACCTCCAGAGTAGGGATGGGTAAATTCGATATTCGAATTTTGTTCGAATTTTAGCTCCAAACTGGCGAATTTTTGAAATCGAACTTTGTGTTGCTAAAATTCGGATAAAATCGAATTTTTACAGAAAAAATCGAATTTCATCTTTATTTCCAAAAAATCAACTCTTCAACTTTCTTCTGGTGACTAAATTTGTCATCACTGTGTTTTTATAAAAAAACTAGTTTTTTGGATTTTTTATTTTAGATTTTTAGAGGCTTTTACGTTGTCGTTGGTAGCTTTTGCCTGATGAAATTTTCCGGAGATAAATTTTTAGAATATATCAATCCACTAACGATCTGCCAAATTTGCTTTTTGCGTGATTTCTTGAAGTAAGGGTCAAAAATTACCCTTATAGGCGGGTTAAAATGTTCTACGAAAATATTTCCCACGCCATTTTAGTACATATGTCTTAACCTTTAATTTCGCTCAGACATTTATTTTAGCTATTTTTTCGACTTTTTTGAAAACTACTTAGGCCGAGATATGAAAACTTTAGTAGGCCACAAAATAAAAATACGAGCTAACTTTTGGAAATCCATCGAGCGTTTTACTACTGGATGGGTATACATTCGGAAAATGTTAACAAATTCCGGGCTGGTTTCGGCTGTCGCCCAGTGTAATTTGAGTTTAACTTTTTAATTAGGTGGCCACTCTCTTCAAGCACCTCAAAAATATTTTAATTGTTGCATAGTATTTTAAGCACAACACTTCTTTAACTAAATTCTACTTTGCAAACAGGTGGCAACCCCCCAAATGTAATAAACAAATTAAGCTTATTCAAAACCATTTCGATTGATACCCATATTCGAGTAATTTATCTAACTTATTAAATAATTTGATTTAGATTTTCTTACATATGGCACAAAACTAAAACCATGTTACATATCTACAGGGCAAGCCCTTTCATTTGACACCTACCCCCTTTTTGAAAATCGAACGAACGATACAGATTTTATGACTTGGTGTCAAATATTTAACGCAAACATCTGCGGAAGCGATTATTTGAATTTGATTTTCTAACCTTAAACTTACAGAACTAAAACTATGTTGCAGACCCAAAGGACAAGCCTTTAATTCGAATCCCATTTTTTTAATTTGAACGATACAGATTTTATGACTTGGTGTTAAATATTTAACGCAAAAATCTCCGAACCCGATTAAAAAGTTTTACTTAAAAAAAATTTTGCAAACTTCGAAAAAATTGGAATTAAATCGAATTTGCACCACCAAATTTCGAATCGAATAATCGAATGGTTGGGCAATGTTCGAAATTTGGAAAAAATCGAATTTCAACCCTTCACTACCCATCCCTACTCCAGAGGTTTGCAGTATGAAAAATTCGGTTTGTACGGAAATTACCGCCCCCTTTTCCCATAGCTCCAATTTTTCTCCAAGAGTATGCGATCGAGTTCATATATCTCCATACCAACTTCCATCACTCTACCATGAACACTTCCAGAGATATGGAGTACGAAAAATTCGGTTTGTATGGGAGGTTCCACGCCCCTTTTATACATCGAGATTTTTGTTAGCCGATAACCATCCTTTGAACGTCTGCAGCTGGTGTCCGAAATTTCAAAAAAATCGGTCCAGCCGTTCTCGAGCTTTGCGATATACATTTCGTCGATGTTTTTGCAAAACCGCCCATGGACTAATTGCAAAACCGCCTATTTTACGGCACTCCAATTTTACAGGAGAGCAAAAAAACAGTTTCTCTTTGAAGGCATTACCTTGATAGGAGATATTTCCTCCAGCTATTATTTTAGAAAACTGTTATTTTAAAAACGATTTTAAGATGTTTATGCATAAATCTCGATGCCTGGAGTTCAGGGTTACCAAATCTCATGTTTGCCACAACGACGATTTAGGAGGTTTTGCAACTGGTCGATGGGCGGTTTTGCAGACACAGCGATGATATGTAGATGGTATGGCTGGTTTTAATATTGCGTTCACTTACGTACAAAAAACATAGCAGCAGGGTTTTTATGCGTAATTATATACATACATATGTATGTACATTAGAGTGCATCACCAAAAAAAGTTGTGATTTTTCCGCCGGGATTAGAAAATTTATTATATTTTAAGATGTCCACCAAAATATTTCGGAAAAATATTAAGATTTAAGCGAGCTGGACCGATTTTAAAATAACTCGAAAAATGGAGGTTTTATGAACAAAAATAGTTTCTTAAAGAACTTTTTGAAAAAAGTCCCCTCAGATGACAAAACAGATTAGGTTTCAAAAATTTGCATAAAAATATTTAAAAATATTTTCAACGGAATCCTAATAGTGAGATTTTTGATGCTGTTTTTTTACTTTTTTTCAAAGATTGATTTACGAAAAACTTAAATAACTGGGCCAAAACTATTCTGATTTAGACTTATGGGATCTTAGTCGAAAGGTATTTTCCCACTATTTTTAAGTATGTGCAAAAAAAAGTCATTCGTATCCCTTTTTTTCAAATATCAACACATCTTAATTCAACTTTCAATGATGTTCGTTCATCCTACCTTTCTCTTTCATCCTGTGAATGAGCTTATTAGCAAAGAAATAAAAAGGGCGAGAAAATACCTTTCCAATGATACCACACAATTCTAAATCGGAAGAGTTTAGGTTCAGTTATTCAACTTTTTCTTATACCAATCTTTAAAAAAAGTTAAAAAAAAACAGCGTCAAAAATCTCATTATTACGATTCCGTTCAAATTTTTTTAATTTTTTTTTTTTAAGCTTAAACGGTTTTGTCATTTGAGGGGATTTTTTCAAAAAACATCTTTAAGAAACTATTTTTATTAATAAAAAGCTCCATTTTTGGAGGTATTTTCAAATCGGTCCAGCTCGCTTAAATCTTAATATTTTTCAGAAATATTTTGGTGGACGTCTTAAATTTTAATAGATTTTATAATTCTAATGGAAAAACAGTATCGACTTTTTTTTTGTATGGGGAGTAATGCAGTCTAATGTACATAAATATGCATATACAAATGTAAGTTCTAACAGCAATGTTAGTTGCTCCTTGTGGCAACATAAACGACTCTACATACATAATTAGGTTTGTTCGTCGAAAATCCAGCAAGAATTATCCAACACTCAAAATATCAGAGAGTAAGAAAAAATTCTCTCAAATTCTCTCNACTCGAAAAATGGAGGTTTTATGAACAAAAATAGTTTCTTAAAGAACTTTTTGAAAAAAGTCCCCTCAGATGACAAAACAGATTAGGTTTCAAAAATTTGCATAAAAATATTTAAAAATATTTTCAACGGAATCCTAATAGTGAGATTTTTGATGCTGTTTTTTTACTTTTTTTCAAAGATTGATTTACGAAAAACTTAAATAACTGGGCCAAAACTATTCTGATTTAGACTTATGGGATCTTAGTCGAAAGGTATTTTCCCACTATTTTTAAGTATGTGCAAAAAAAAGTCATTCGTATCCCTTTTTTTCAAATATCAACACATCTTAATTCAACTTTCAATGATGTTCGTTCATCCTACCTTTCTCTTTCATCCTGNGAATATGTATACATAATGTGACCAACTATTTCATAGCTCAAAGAAGTACAGGTTTGGTTGCGTTAAGTTAACGCCGCGAGCCGATTGCGAAATTTCGAATGCGGCTAATTTCGATGCCTGAGAGCTCAGTGTTTGTTCAGAAGTGCGAGCCAAAATGCTGTCATCTTCGTCTGGCGAAGGTTGAACAGTCTAAAAGAAAGTGTGGAGATGATTTCACTTCATCTTCTTCCTGACAGCTCATACAAAAGGATCAGTCGAAATTCCTAGTCTCACCGCATGAATACCAATCGCACAATAGGCTCTCAAAACCCTCATCACTAGCCCTTGAGGGGTAACGTATTTTAAAGTGCCTTATAAAAATATTTGCTGCAGAGAAACGTCTTCCTTTCCTTTTTTATGTCACATAAGAACCCGGTTTCCTTTAGCCTAATAGCAGTTCGTGCTGCGACAATTCAAACAAGGGCTCCTCGAAACAATATAGGCTTAAATCTGATTTCCTAGAGCTAATGAATTAATTTGAACGAGAGACCTCACCTTTTAACTATAGTTCCCCTAAAAAAGTACAAGACAACCGACATCTTTCCTACCCTTTGCTCAATGTTAGGCACTACGACAACCGCCGTTGATCGCCCACCTAGTTACCTGGTTCAGGTAACCTTGAGCCAGACCAAAAACGGTGTATAGAAATCGTCCCTTAACCAAAAGCTCCATATCATCTACATAGGCGATCACCCGACAGCCCACTTTTTTCGTTCCTCTAGATAGTCGTTTATAACCGCAATCCAGAGCAGGGGAGACAGAACACCACCTTTTGGAGTACTCCCTTTGACTCTGCACTAAGTGCAGACGCCCCCCCAACCCGCCGCGACAGTTCTCTCACTAAGTAAGCTTATTAGGTTGGTTTCAACCCCCAGATTATGACTTACTATTGCCTCTGGAGTGACATTGTTGAAGGCCCCCTCGGTACTGCATAATCTTCATGCGTGAAAGCTTCCTCTGACTACTTTACCAATGTGTGCAGGGCGATATTCACCTTTTGTGCCTTTTCCGGCCTTCGGGATGAACGCAACACTGACTACCCTCCAAACCCTGGGGATGTACCCGGTCCTCACGCAGTTTGCATAAATAGGATCCAACCAATTGCAGGACACCTTCAGAGACCTTTGCAGCTGCGCAGGTATGATGCCATCGGTCCACAGCCACTTTAATGGTTTGAACGAATTTATCGTCCAGGCCATGTGACGATCGTCCAGAAGATCGGGGAAGTACAGGACCTGGATTCTGTAGCCAGTTAGCGACAATTTTCGAATCGCTATCGCACTTTTTGACGCAAAACCATTTATATCATGCATCAAAAATTGCGATTGCGATCCGAAAATTGTCGCTAACTGGTTACAGAATCTTCCTCCTGAAGTAAAAAATATCGGAAAGAAGTACATTTGACTGTACTTCGAAGTACGAGGTATATTTGCGAAAAAAGAAGTACTGTACTTCCAAAAGAAGTACGGTTGGTCACATGTATATGTATATGTATATGTATGTATACATAACCCTTGCTTTGCGCTGTATTCTGTACGAATTAACAGCAGAGGGCGCTCTCATTTGTGATTTGCAGGTGAGCAGCGCTGTTATGTGGGCATGTGTGTTAGATTCTATAGGATTTTTAAAGTCCCTCAGTTCCATTTTTAGGAAGTATTTAAACTTTTTTTGCCTAAAACAATGAGAAGCCCATCCAGAACCTATAACCAAAATTAAAAAAAAATCGGTACAAGGGATCTCGAGCTTTGCGAACAGAAAAAAACGGCCTTCAAAATATATATATATAGATATCAAATTTGTGTAGAATTTCGCCAAAAATCTGATGTCATATTGTTATTATTTAACATATAAACTACAGACACACAGACACAAAATTATAGGCGAATTCGGCAAAGTTTGTTTAATATTTGAATTTAAGAGGAACCTAATTTTCTTCAATAGGAATGCGATTGTGATTTCTTTAGAATTATGAGTTTATTTGCTACAGAGAATGTTGTTACGAATCGCAATTTATACAAATGATTATTTTTGCCTTTTTGTATAAGGCTCATTCCACGGTGACAGGTGTGACATTTCAACTCACATTTTCAGGCTTAAAGCGCAGTTATACAGCGACGTAGCGTAAACGTAGGTTGACGTACGTAGCAGCATATAAAATTGACTGTTGATAGAGAGAGAGAGAAACAACGGCAACGTCACCGACATGCGGTGGTGAGTTTTCGTTAACACGCGAATCCCATAAGGTAGATCGTGTCTGCGTCAACCTACGTCGACGTTACGTTGTTGACTGTTTGCGCTTTTAATTCTTAAACTGTAACAAGAACGATAGAATACAAGATTGCGCATTCCCGCAGAATGACATTTGTGGCAACGGGTAAACAAAGACTATGGCGAAGAACAATGAGTTGACAGTTGTGAATTTGCAGTGAGGAAACGTGTTTTCTTCACGATTCACCAATTTCTCAAGCCATCTTTAAATATAGCAAATTGAGCACAACGTTAACAAAAAATATACAACCACCCTTGAAATGTGTTCAAAAGAAAGGGTCTTATTAATAAACTATGTATTTACAATTTTTGTGTTTGTATTGCAGGTGCCGAAAAAGTGATAATATCTTGTCGCAGCGCATGTTTTCCTGCAGAAAGTGGTCGACCCGATTTTAATTTGTAATTAGTGGTATTTCAACGTTTTCAACTTAACATGTTGTGTTTAAAAGTGGTGCTATCAATTGTATCTTATCCGTTAAGTGCTTCATGCATATTACGCTGGTGTCTAAATTGTATGGCTTCTCCTGCCAGCAGAACTCTACCCACTTTCTGGCCAAGGCATCGTCGCGGGGAAACAAAAAAAACTGCATTTAGGGGCTTTACCCCTACGGCTGCGGCAATTCAATACACGACACGACATTTTTATAAAGTTTTTATTGCAAATAAAACTTTTTTTAGTTTAGAACGCACAAATTACCTCGATTTTTCACACAATACGTTTGCACTTGTTTGTAAACAAAAAGTTTGTTTACGTATTGCCATAAACGTCAAAGTCGGCAAAACCAAAGTAGCGGTTTCGGGAATGCGCCATCTTCAGTTCATTACACCATGAAACTGTAATATAAAATTCTTTAAAACAAGTATTTTTTAAAAGGTTTCCGAGGTATACACAATATCTAAAAATACACATTGAAAAACAAGTTAATCCAAACAAGTTATATGAATTTTAGTTACTGTGACGGGTGTGACGAGTACGAAAACCAAATCAGCTACTACTTATTTCTATCAGAGTTTTTCTACTAATTATGTCTTCTGCTTATGCTTTTAAATAGTTCATTGTATAGTTAAATAAAAATGTTCAACATTAACGCCGAAGTTGCTTACCTCTATTGGAAATTATTGATTATATGTTCTAAATTCAACTGTGACGGGTGTGACTTGATTTTTTGAGGGGTTTTAAAAGTTCAGCATGAATACACAAATACACATTATTCGGCAACTAAACTAACCTTATTTCTCAAAAAATCGGATTTAACGAACACATAAAAAGTTCTGCCACCTATAGACGGGATAATCGGACTCTTCATCTCCACTGTCTGTCTGAGTCATTGTAAAGTATCTTATTTTTAAATAGTACTACACTTTTAATGACGCTGTTACCTGTCAAACCGTATGAGATACTGTTTTTGCCCTGACAAGGGAGTAATGGTTTCTTTTTATCCGTGACAGCATAGCTTAAGTTTTGCCATCGCTCGAGCAACATATCTTTATTATTGGTGATCACAAACAGATATATGATACATTTGAGATTAGCAGATAAGTAACGGTAGCAGTCCCTGGGCGAATTTATTAAAATTTGTCAATTGTGACGGGTGTGACATGTGACGAGCGTGACCAATAGAGCTGTTGCCAAACATCGATGTTTGAAAGAAAAATACTTCAAAATTTGAGAATTTGGCTATTTAGCTTTTCACTTTATAAATTTTCGCTTGGGAATAAATTCTATTATATTCAAAATGTCTGTTAAAATATAGAGTTTAGTATTTTCTATATTTAACTTGATTATAAAAAACTATAATGCTTTTGTTTTTGTTGCTTCCGATCGGTTTGGATATGTTACAGAATTTTCTTGATAGGCTAGTCCGATCTAATTATCTTTAGTGCAAATAAAACAAGTTTATTCCACTATTACAGCCCAACGTTTCGCTAAACTTATTAGCATCATCAGGGGCGCGTTTGTTTATTTTTGTCGGTTACAGCAATAAATACAAAATATAAAAAAGAACATTAAAAGCAGAGAAACACAAACAAGTACATACATACATGTACGTATTCACATATAAATATAGTTGGATGACAATAACATATGTAAACAAACAATTCTAACTCGATGCAAGACAATACTCACAGTATTAACACTTAAACATTTCTAAATCTTAATTGCTAAATATCCAATACCATCTTGTGTGGTAGTTTAGTCAAGACTGAAAACTTTTAAATTAATTTTGTAAACATAAAATATAAGCCGCGGCAATGTCATCGGTATCTTCCTTTTTATTTATTGTTTTTTCTCTTTTCTCCATTATTCTCAGACTTTCCAGCGTGTACCTAGTCTTTTCCCTTTTCTCTTGGTCTATTATTATAGTGTTTTTAAAATCAGCTGTGTGTCCACTCGTTACTATGTGTTGTGCTAGTGCTGTGTTTGTTTTTCGTTTTTTTATATCTGCTTCGTGTTCTGCTAGCCGGGTACCTAGAGCTCGCTTAGTTGTTCCAATATACACTTTGTCACAGGCTTCGTTTTCTTTGCTTTTGTCCCTTCAAGGGCTTGACTTATGTATAACTGAGACACGCTTTTAACGCCTTTTAAAAATTGTTAAGATTTTTGCTGACGCATGAGTAATTAATTTGAATATAACAAATTATGTATAATGCTTTTGTCTCTTCGAGAGCTCGGTTATCTAAAATTACTTATGTATAAATAAGGCAAGATCCAAAAATAAAAGGTTTGCTCGGAAAAGAGTTTTCTCGCTCCTTCTTGACAAAATCGGCATCTTTAACAAGGCACCGTGTGTGTTTGTGCAACATGTTGTAAGGGAGTGTCAAAACTAATGTCACTAGTGAGCAAACCTTTAATTATAACTAAATAATAATTATTGAGTCATGGAAATGAACTACGATTTTAAACAGGCCGACTCTGAACAGAAACTCCCAGGGAGTTTTCTATATTTTCCCTTTTCTCCTATCATGAATAAAAAATTCCCTGAGGATTTTTTGTATTAAATGGCGAGGTGACCTGTCAAAAAGTGTCAAACAGCTTTGCCGAAGTTCGAATTTCCTCCTCTAAATTTTCGGGTAAAATGCTACTCCCTGGGATTTAATTATTGGAGGATTTCCTTCCCGGGAGAAACAAATTCCCGGAGAACGAAATACCCGGTAGTATTAGGAATTGGGCTGAAAGTCTTTCAAATATTATTAAGATTTTTGCTGACTTATGAATAATTGCTTAATTTTACCTCTTTACGCGTTAGCAATTTGCAAAAACATCGATGTTGAGAAAAAAACATCGATGTTAGCAGCTCATTTAAAAACATTGGTGCGTCGATGTTTCCATCGATGTTTCTCCAGCTCTAGTGGCAGGCCCGTCGAGAGGGAAGGGGAAAAGGAGTGAATCCCCCCGGGCCCGGGCTTCTTAAGGGTCCTAAATATCAGAACCATAACTTGTTATTATTTTTTTACAATTTAATATATAGATATTATAAATATATTCCAATTAGTGCGGATTGTTTCTGACTCTAAAAATTAAAGAAAATGATCATGTGGCCCAATACGTTTTAGCTCACAGAGTTTTTCAGATACCGCTGAAACTCACTAGAATACAACTTTCGGATAATTTTTCTTCTTGCATCTGAAATCAATGTGCAATGTGCGGACTGTTACATTACAATTTTTGGAAGTACTTTTTAAAGCTGGTTTATATTATCGAAAAAGTCTTTTCTCCTTATATAATGTTTTCATAAGTTAGTACACAGTTTCGTAGCTTAAGGATGGATCTCAAGAACTAGGTATTTATTGAACTGATACAATTAATTTTGAGGTCAATATTTGCAAAAAATAGTCGGACTGTAACGTTACAGAAAAATACTGTTACGTTACCTGTGCGATATACATATGTGTAGACAGTAGCGTAGCCATTATTTCGCGAAGGGGGGCGATGAAAAAAAACTTCAGGGATAGGTTAAAGGTGAGACCCTCAATGGCTAGAGGCGCCGCCTGTGTAATTTTTCATACATACAGTAGTGGAAAATAAATAGTGACACGACATTTTAACAAATTTTTCCCATTTTTCTTTTGTTTAGTTAATATTTTTCATTTTTTATAGAAGTATAGTCCATTAATAATAATAATAGATTGGCGCTTACACATAAATTAGTGTTTGGCCGAGCTTCTCCTCCGATTTGTGGCGTACGCCTTGATGTTGTCAGACAAAGAGGAGGGACCTACAGTTTTACGCCGACTCTGAACGGCGATTGTATTTTTATGAGAAGCTGTTTTTCATAGCAGAAATACACTCGGAGATTTTCCATTGCCTGCCGAGGGACGACCGCTGTTAAGAAAAAACCTTTTTTCTATATTTTTTTGCGATGTTGCTTTGACCAGGGCTTGAACCCAGGTGCTGTGGAGTGGCAGTTTTATAGCCCATTAAATTTTGATAGAATAAAGGGTAAGTTTTATGTTACTAAAAAATCGCATTGATTTTTGGCAATTTTTTTTAACGCATTTTCTTCCATAAAAAGTATGTTCGACAATTTTTGTATGGAAAGAAGTGCGTAATACATTCAGAATGAAAATTATCAAAAATCAACGGGTTTTTTTAGAAACTGCTATTACTAATTTAATGGGCTATAAAACTGCATACTCCGAAAAATTCTTTAAAATCTTTAGAAGCAATGTTGCAGAATTTTTATAATTTTTGCACAAAGTTTTAAATATAAATTTATACGGCTTTTGTTAGACAATGAAGTATACTTTTATAAAAAAATAATAAATATTAAATAAGCAAAAGAAAAAGGAAAATTTTGTTAAAATGTCGTGTCTCTATTTATTTTTCCACCACTGTATATGAGCCATTCTTACCGTTATATTTTTCTTGTCTATGTGTGAAGACCAATCGGCTTTATAACGGTTTTTTAATGCTCTTAATAAAGAACGTATATTATAAAATACGTTTATAAGGCTCTGCGTGTAGACATATTTTTATAGGACTCTTTTTTTTATCCTGTTTTCTTTGTTGTATTTCATGATTAGAACAAATCTTCTACAAATTTAAGCTTTTAGATCTCTATAAGTTTTCTTCATTCAGAATCAACAGTAAGCAAATTTATACACATCTATAAATTTTAATTCTTGGAGAAGTTGCGCATTCGCTTTTCGAAGTATGGTTTGTCTTCATAAAGATCATAAATACTATTCAGCCATACAATTTCGTATTTTGCTAGAAGTTTTATACTTAAACAGTTTTCTGCGTAGATTAACTACTCTTCCTCTTCGAATTTGGATTCCTCTTCACAAAGATCATGAATATCATTCCAGACTTTAGTGGATAACCGAGGCCTACGATGGTATCTCCCTACGTTCCCACGACAGTCGGGTCTACGTAGCCGGAACGACCCAGATTTATATCTGGCCAAGGACTGTCACTCCAGCAACACTCCCCAAAAACCCTTTGGGGAACTTGTATGCTGCTACAACAACAACAACATGGTATCTCCCTTCGTTTCCACGACAGCCGGGTCTACGTGACTGGAACGACCCAGATTTATATTTGGCCAAGGACTGTCACTCCAGCAACACTCCCCAAAAACTCTTTGGGAAACTTGTATGCTGCTACAACAACAACAACAACAACATGGTATCTCCCGTAAAAAACGAATTAGGAATTAGGGTACTAGTACTAAGCTACGAAAAAAATTTATAATAAATTCCATCACGTAAATTACACTGGACCACAAATTTCAACTTTTTCTCTTTACCAGAAACGCCGTTATGAAATTCTTATGTNAAAATTCCATCACGTAAATTATCTGACAAAATTCGTTTTTAATTTCCTTTAATGTTACAGCATATTATTAGCATTAACTTCGAATTATTGTGTTATTAAATCAAAATTAAAAAAAAAGTATTGGTTTATTGACGAAAGGGGGGGGGGCCGGGATCTATCCCCCCAATCCCACCCTTTGGCTACGCCACTGTGGGTAGATTATAATTAGGCTTTTAAACAGATTGTAGTCTGTTTTAGGTTTAATAAGTAAGTAGCATGAATTCAGTAGACTTGCGATTTGACATGTCATCCAAAGCAATTAAGAACGTGATAATTATGAATACAGATTTGAAATTTTCTGTTGCGGTGCAGCTGTAGGTCGTTTCGGAAGTATTTTTCTGCTTAGAAATCAAGCTCGAGCTTACAACTGCTCCAAGATATTGAGAATTTTTGCGGTTAAGTGCACGAAAAACTGTGTTACGATTTTTCCTTCAGAAACTATGTCTATTGGAAGATGACGTAATGAGCTAGAAAGCATATGTTTGGTTTGGTGATGTTAGATTCGACGACACGGCAGTTTAAGTGGTCGCAACTCTTGAAGGAAAAATCTTATAGCAGCATTCGAGAGTGCATTTTGAAGGATAATAATAGTAATAGAAAAATACTTGAAATAATTCCAAAATATTTTTACTATTTATTCAGAAAATCTTATTCGTCTTTTAGCATCTTCTTTTGCTTCCTTTAGACTCGTTCCTTTTTGAAATAATATTTCTCGCGTTTTTTATTTTTAGCGCACTTGTGCACAGTGTATTATAACATTGTTCGCATAACGGTTGTTTGCAACAGCCTAAAGGAATCGACATAGATATATGCAAATATATACATAAATGATCAGAATGAATAGAGAAGTCGACTAAACCATGCCTGTCTGTCCGTCCGTCCGTCCGCCTGCCCGTGTACACGATAATTCGAGCAAAAATTAAGATATCGCAACGAAATTTGGTATATAGGTTGCCCTTTATCAAAGATAGGTTGCGATATGGGCGAAATCGGTCTGTAACTACGCCCCCTTCTCATATAACGGTGTTTTCGAAAAATGCAAAAACTATGATATTTCAGTAAATATTGAATCCAAATTGTGAAATTTGTATGTGAAGTAGAATTTCGGTGCAAAATAATATTATTATGAAATTTTTGGAAAAGAGGCGTGACCCCGTCCACTATGATGAAATACTGTATCTTAGTAGCCACTTCACCAATCCCTAGCAAACTCGGTACGAGTCTATCTTAGGATCCAACTAAGAAATTTGTGGAAAATCTTTGAAATCGGGCAATAGCCACGCCCATCTCCCATATAACGGTAATACAGAAACATGAAACTGCGATTAATCATCAACTTCTAAAGCTAATTGACTCAAAATCGATTATTGCAATGACCACTAAGCAGAAAATTAGATTATTATAAATTTTTGCATTTTGGGCGCGGCTCCGCCCACTTATGACCAAAAATATGTATCTTGGTAACCGATTTATCAATTTCTCCCAAACTCGGTGCATTTAATAACTTGGTACGAAAATTTAATTTGTTGAAAATTATTCAAATCGGACTAAAATTGCACCGGCTTCCCGTATAACGGTAATTGTAGGATATACGAAAACCCCGATATTTCAATAGCTGAGGACGTTCATTTACTCCAAGTTAATACTAACAACTTGTTCTACGTAATTTTTATTTTCCAAATTTTTCCATTTTTTGCCTGGTGGATTCCGCGACAAAAACACTTTTTAAAATTTTGCACTGTTACATTACATTAAAAATTGCTGCCGACATGAAAATAACATTTAGAAAGTTAATTGATAATTATTTTGGGCCTTAACTTCATGTTGTGCTTTTTTAATTTTCATTAATTGAAAGGTGCCTCAGGATTAAATGAATTTTCATGTTTGACGGAAGGAGATTCGTGTTAATACCTCAAAATATGTATGACCCAGATATAATCAAAAATAATATAATCGGGTTTTCATATGCATAACCAGAAAATAATTTAGGTAGGTTGGTTTAAGTGATGCCATTCTAAGCCAATAATGGCTTCCCATGGCTCCTAGAAAGGGGTTTCCTTTTTACAATTTACGCGAATGTACTCAAGTGGATGTTTACATTATCTATATATATAAATAATAGCCGTTTTCGTTGTCGAGAGTTAACTCAAAAACTACACATAGATTTCAGTCAAATTTTCAGAGGTTATACCTTGCATATATGGCCCATATTATAGGCTACCAGAAAACTCGCTGGTGGCGCTGGGGTCCAGTTATTTATAAAAGTCGTATTTATGAAACCAACTAGCCGATGCCCGCTTGCTTCGCAGCGCCTAATAAGATCTTTTGCGGTGGCCAATACAAAAATAGCGTTTAAAAGCAAAAGCGGTCTGTAAAGTAAAAATTTTTAGTTTAAATTGAAACGAATAAAGAACAGAATCCTCCTCACACATAGGCCAAGAATAGTAGCGCAAGAATAGTATGCTCTTGCAACTTTAACATTGGTCCGTAAACCAGTTTTCAGTTAAAGGAGGGCCAAGAAGGTGCGCTTACACAATGTTGCGGTCTTTACATGCACACTTAAACGGATCCTCTATTTAGCCATATGAAAAGTAAATTCGTCTAAGATGAATATAGGGCCAAAACAGACCAAACCCCGTGTGGGTTTCTATATATTTCGGCTGCAGCGCAATCCATTAGGTCCCTTTTCTGCAAAACCACTGTTTGTCATGAAATGAATAAGCATTATGAATTTCAATCAGATTTTATAAAATATAACGGATTAATTTTTAGGAAACGAATTTTTCAGTGAGCTACCTGTACACTTTGCGAATTTGAATAAAATCGGTTAATAAATACATACGACTTTTATAAGTAACTCTACTCCAGCGCCACCAGCGTGTTGTCTAGAACGCTATAATATATGCAAGATATAAACTCCGACAATTTGACTGGTTTTTGAGTTTAGTCCGAACAACAAAAACGGCTATCATTTTATGTATGTATGTACATTAGAGTGGTCCAAAAAAAATTGTCCAAGACAGGGTTTGGGGCACCTTCCAAAATTTTTCTTTTTTCCGAAAGAGGTGCTGGTACCAAACCTTACGTTTCTATGTATACATTTAGAAGATGCTCATGATCAGGGAACGGATCTTTAGGACCTAAAAACCTATAAAAAAGGCAAAATAAAGTAACGAAATAGGCTGGAAAAGGCAAAATACAAGT
>NW_016157098.1:972166-993449 GCF_001687245.7 Rhagoletis zephyria
CTGATAACCTCCTCCTTTTTTGGAAGTCGGTTAAAAATAGCGAAAAAGGCAGGAAAAGGCAAAAACAAAGGTATTGCCAAAAAAGCAAAATAAGGCAATAAAAAAAGACAGAAAATACGAAGAACAATCAAAAAATATATTTATTTTAGAAATTTTTATATTACAAGTAAAAAGAGAAAAACTATGATCTAGTTTCATTATATGAAAAATTTGTACTTTAACTCTTTGACTATTTTATCCTTTCGAGTTTCTAACTCATAAAACTTTAATCTGTATAGTTGTAGTAACATTGAACCACAAGATGCATTTTGAAGTTTTCTGACAGCATTTTCATTCGATTTTCGCGAAGAAAAGCCTTGAATGTACTAAATGTGCGCTCGACGTAAGTTGATACAAGTGGAGCCCAATTTAAATATGGAACGTTTGAAACGTTCATATTATCAGGAATAAGGGCGTTTTCCTGCGCTTCTATAAGCCGCATGGGCATGTGTATATTTTTTAATCTTAAAAAAAAAAATTGTAAATGCTATAATCACTTTTTTAAATGTAGAAAAGGCAAAAAAAGGCAAATATCTTAAAAAAGGCAAAAAAAGGCAAATATCTTAAAAAAGGCAAAAAAAGGCAACATCAAATGTGTATATATGGAATCAGGGAAAGCTAAATCGTGGACATTCTTAATCGAATATACTCTATCTCTTTAGCAGAAAAAAAGGAAATTTCCATAAAATCCGTTCCCGGAGTCATGATGCACATATTTTATTCTAGAAGTATTGTCTATATATATTAATCAAAGAATTGGTTAAGTTACCTAAGAACATTTCAAATTTAAATTATCTAAACAAATATCACAAGTTTCAGTTGTCATGGCAACAGTACCTTTTTATAAAAATCACCAATTTTTTTTGTCAGTTTCGCAGCGATCCGGCAGCGCATTTCAAGGTCATTGAGCACCGTGTATTAGTTGCAATAGAAAACTGAAAGTTGGTATAGATAATACAAATATTAAAAGGAAAAAACTAATGGGGTGCCCCGTTTTCTAGAATGAAAATTTTTTCCCCAAACAAAAATTGTACCACTTTGTACATATATATATGTTTCGAATGAAAAAAAATCATCATGAAAGTAATAAACGTTTCGAATTTGCATTAACAAAATCGGTTCATAAATAGGGCTTTTATCGGGTCCGTTTTTCGCAAATGCTTTTTTCATCATGCAGGTAGCTTATAATTTGAATTAGAACGAAATCGGTTCATAAAGCCACCTAGCGGGTCTATTTTTGGTAAACGTATTTTCAATCATGCTGGTAGCTTACACTTTGAATTTAAAAGAAATGCGTTCATTAATACGATTTTTATAAATAAAGCGACTCCAGCGTCACCTAGTGGGTCTATTACGTACGTCGCATACGTATTTCTCATCAGGGAGGTAGCACACGTTTTAAATTTGAACGAAATTGGTTTATAAATACGACTTTTATAAATAACTCGACCCCGGCGCCACCTAGCGAGTTTTCTGGTAGCCTATAATATGGCCATATATGCAAGGTATAACCTCTGAAAATTTGACTGAAATCTATGTAGTAGTTTTTGAGTTAACTCTGAACAACGAAAACGGCTATTATTTTATATATAGCATTTTCAGTTTAAATGAAACTTTTTTCAAATTAAATGAAACCTTTTTCGGGTTAGGCGAAACCTTTTTCAAATTAATTGAAACCTTTTTCAGATGAAACTAAACCTTTTTCAAATTAAATGAAACCTTTTTCGGATTCAATGAAACTTTATTCAAATTAAATTAAACTTTTTTCAGATTCAATGAAACTTTATTCAAACCAAATGAAACTTTTTTCAAATTAAATAAAACTTTATTCAAATTAAGTATTAAACATTTTTAAATTAAGGGGAAACTAACTTAACCTATTAAAAGCCGTTTGCACCATGTCTGACTAACACTAAAGGCTCTGTTATGCATACTTGGCATTGCTTGAGAGCTGTCACATAAGGAATCTGTTAAATGAGCTTCGCGTGTAAGCTGTTACCCAACGCACAGCATTACATACGTAGAAGTCCTTTGGTTTTTGATTTCTACGTAAAAACACGTACGTAACAGAGCCTTAACTCCCAGTTACACATCGTTATCGACGTATCGACGCCATACTTATATCAGGGAGTCGATAACGCCGATTATGATGTTTAACTGGGAGAATATTTTTACTGTTGCTACACGAATTTAAAGCTGTCAACTATTATTTTCTTAAGGGAGAAGAGGGAAATAAAGTACAAATACTCTCCCTTCTCACTCGCTCGCTTAAGCGAAATGTAAAATTTGGCATTTGCATAACAATTGTCTAATTATTTTCTTCTAACTTAAACAAACTCTATGGATTAGAGCACAGTCTAATCACGGCAACATTCAACTTCGGTTCAAGAATAATTTTGACATGTCCCATTTCTCTTTTCCTATTCACATCATCCTTTACATGTACTCCCGAAAACAAAGATATTTGAAGTGTTATAAAATGAATAAATTATATGATTTGCCTAGTTACCATAACCCCTCGAAAATCACAACAAACCAACCAACCTACCAAAGCCTTATTTTAAGAAATGAAACTACCAATTTTGGTCCAATTGGATCGAAACGGCAACACTGTATTCAACATGCCTTCACCGTAAAGCTGAAATTAGTCAAGAATCTGAAATTAGTCAAGATCTGTTTTACCAGAGCGCCATGTAAATGAAACTCAACACCGCAGAATTTTTTTATAGTTGTAGCCCGTAGCGCAGAAATCTGCGAAATTTAGATTTTTCCATGTCAGCTGATTTTTCCTTCTATAGATGGTTGCCACTTCGTCAGTTTCGCAGATGGTAAAAAAGGTATAATTTCTTATTCAAAATACGTTTAAAATATTTGAAATTTACTATTGAATCAAGTTTTTTGTTGAAAACTAAGTAGTTTATATTTAGTTACAATCTATTCTAGCACGAAAAATTGTAGTTGAAAAGTTAAGTTTATGAAAAGGCATTGATGAGTGGCAACACTGTCGTAAGCAACACTGAGGGCTCCAGTAATGGACAAAATTCTGCGTATACAGACTGCGTTTAAGTATAAGTTCAGCGTTCTTGACTCATTTCAGCTTTAGGGAGAGCAACACGTAACAGCTAATTCAAAGTAATCCAAAAAAGAAGTTTCATTTCATTTGAATAAAGTTTCATTTAATTTGAATAAAGTTTCATTGAATCTTAAAAACGTCTCATTTAATTTGAATAAAGTTTCACTGAATCTGGAAAAGGTTTCATTTAATTTGAAAAAGGTTTCGCTTAATTTGAAAATGGTTTCCTTTAAACTGAAAATGCTATACATAGATTTCATTCAAATTTAAAACGTGTGCTACCTCCCTGATGAGAAATACGTATGCGAAAAATAGACCCACTAGGTGACGCTGGAGTCGAGTTATTTATAAAAATCGTATTAATGAACCCATTTCTTTTAAATTCAAAGTGTAAGCTACCAGCATGATTGAAAATACGTTTACCAAAAATAGACCCGCTATATGGCTTTATGAACCGATTTCGTTCAAATTCAAATTATAAGCTACCTGCATGATGAAAAAAGCATTTGCGAAAAACGGACCTGATAAAAGCCTTATTTATGAACCGATTTTGTTAATGCAAATTCGAAACGTTTATTACTTTCATGATGATTTTTTTTCATTCGAAACATATATATATGTACAAAGTGGTCCAATTTTTGTATGGGGAAAAAATTTTCATTCTAGAAAACGGGGCACCCCGTCAGTTTTCTCCTTTTAATATTTGTAATATCTATACCAACTTTCAGTTTTCTATTGCAACTAATACACGGTGCTCAATGACCTTAAAATGCGCTGCCGGATCGCTGCGAAACTGACAAAAAAAAATTGGTGATTTTTATAAAAAGGTACTGTTGCCATGACAACTGAAACTTGTGATATTTTATTAGATAATTTAAATTTGAAATGTTCTTAGGTTACTTAACCAATTCCTTGATTAATATATATAGACAATACTTCTAGAATAAAATATGTGCATCATGAGCATCCTCTAAATGTATACATAGAATCGTAAGGTTTGGTACCAGCACCTCTTTCGGCAAAAAGAAAAATTTTGGAAGGTGCCCCAAACCCTGTCTTGGACAATTTTTTTTGGACCACTCTAATGTACATACATACATAAAATGATAGCCGTTTTCGTTGTTCAGACTAAACTCAAAAAGCAGTCAAATTGTCGGAGGTTATACCTTGCATATATGGTCCTATTATAGCGTTCTAGACAACACGCTGGTGGCGTTGGAGTAGAGGTACTTATAAAAGTCGTATGTATTTATTAACCGATTTCGTTCAAATTCGCAAAGTGTACAGGTAGCTCACTGAAAAATTCATTTCCTAAAAATGAATCCGCTATATTTTATAAAATCTGATTGAAATTCATAATGCTTATTCATTTTATGACAAAAAGTGGTTTTGCAGGAAAGGGACCTAATGGATTGCGCTGCAGCCGAAATATATAGAAACCCACATGGGGTTTGGTCTGCTTTGGCCCTATATTCATCTTAGACGAATTTACTTTTCATATAGCTAAATAGAGGATCCGTTTAAGTGTACATGTAAAGACCGCAACATTGTGTAAGCGCACCTTCTTGGCCCTCCTTTAACTGAAAACTGGTTTACGGATCAATGTTAAAGTTGCAAGAGCATAGAAGAATATTACGCACGCTTGGCAGAGATCTCTCAGGTGGAAATAAAACCATCGAAAGGGATTAGTATTCCATATAGTATCACAGCGCTACTATTCTCGGCCTATGTGTGAGGAGGATTCTGTTCTTTGATTGATTTAAGAACCCCTTGAATTGAACATAAATTATAGCTTTTAAGCAAGATTTAAATATAAAAAAGTAGGGCTCGTAATTATGATCAAAACAAAATCGGCTCTAAAGTTAGTTGCAGCTTTTATGACATATTCCCTTTGAAAATTATATCAAAAATTTGCAATTGCTTTAGAGTAAATACACGGAGATAAAATAAGTTAAATATATACGTATGTATGTTCATATGTATTATTTAAAATTAATTTGAAATCCCTGTGAATTTTACTTAGAGATAGATATCGGGTTCCACGGGACCCGCGGTATTTATTTGAAACAACGTTGGGATGGGCTATTTCGGGAGAGGGATGAAATTCATGGTACAATTGTACTTTTTGTTACATTTTGCACTGCATCACAATTAATTCGAAATACCACACTCCGCATACTTGGAAATTTAAATTTTTGCGGATAAAAATAGACACCTTTTTCTACATCATAGAAGTAAATGCGTGGTATTTATTAAAAACGGATGTCCTGCTAAAATCAAAAAAACCGTTGCTGTCATAATATGTCTTTTCCAGTTGCAAGTACTACTAGAGCGTAAAAGAACCATAGAGAATAAAATTTAGAGGAAAAGAAAATTATCAGAAAAAAATATTAAAGGCAAAACTAGTAATAAGGTGGAACTACGCCATTTTTACATTCTGATGGTTAAGTTCTGGCGAGTAATTTTCCCTTTGGCGGGAAATACTTCCCATCACTATAAAACCCAAAAAAAATCTACTTTCACTAATATTTTGAACATTTTTTCATCAAATCTTCCTCTTAAACACTTTGCTTACATTTTAAATGAACACATGCCTGTTTTTTTACTAATTGCCAATTGCTGCTGCTTTAATTTTTACTTGCAATAATTTGCAGCTTTATCTGGTTGTTACGCTCTCGAACTCGTCCTCTTGCAAATGTTTGGGGTTATTGAACGCATTTGTAATAAAAACTTGCTAGTAGAGTGATAAAAATTCTAATAATTTTTTGATATTAAACGGAAGTAGGAGTGTTTTCGTATTCTGCCGACAAAATTATCCAGCAGCAAAAATTCTGAGCATTCGCTATCAAAGAGACAAAATGACGCGAGGGTAAAATTTGCAAAAACGTGCAAAGCTCCAAACAGCTGATCACTTTCACAGTTGCAATAGGTGGTCCATTTGGTAATTTATTATCCACTTGGTGCATTGTCCCTGATTTGGGATTTTTTTACTATTGAATACTTTTGGATAGGAAAAATGTTTTTTTTTTTTTTTACATACAAATGAATGATCGAAATGAATAAGTTAGTTTTCTCAAAATTGTTTGCGGTACACATCATGAAGCATTCAAAAATAAAAGAACCTGACTTATCTTTGTTCTAAAAAATAAAAGTAGATATGGCTGCAAATTTGTATTTTCTCTTCAACCAACAACTGAAAAATTCAGCCAAAACATTTCAATATTTTTATTTATTTCGGAATATTTCAGGGACAAATATGGTGATGCTTTCCATTTCCAGACAACCGGTCAGGTACGAGCATGATTTTTAATTTCGACCAAACTCAAATACACTGTTTGTTATTCCATATAATGAGACACGTATTTTTTCTTTTGGCTCGGATTTTTTTCGGCCGAATTGAACGCGATTTTGTTTTTCAGTCAAAAATCGATTATTCGAATTGACAGTGAGAATTTTTTTTTAAATGCCCATAACTTTGTCAAAATTTAATAGATTCCAACAATGTTTTTACTCAAATGTCAGTAATTCTTGTCACTTCAAGATAGAATGATATAATTATTGATTTTCATTATTTCAAATTTTTTATTTAACAATAAACAAAAAGTGCAATTTTTTTTAAATTGAATTTCTCAAAAAGTGTATTTTTTTCTCTCAAACTTTTTTACCGGGAAAGAGACACTTTGAACTACAATCAACCCAAATCTCTAATAGCGAAGATTTTTTTTTTCTGAGTTATGATTTTTTATAGAAAATATACGTTTTTGTGGTACATACTACAATATTCTTATATTGTTTAACTAAATGGTAAATATGTATGTAATATATCAGCAAAAAGTACAGCCGTGATCATTTTTTGTGTATCTTGAAGTCACAAGAATTACTGACATTTGAGTAAAAACATTGTTGGAATCTATTAAATTTTGACAAAGTTATGGGCATTTNCTCACTGTCAATTCGAATAATCGATTTTTGACTGAAAAGCAAAATCGCGTTTAATTCGGCCGAAAAATTTTTCCGAGCCAAAAGAAAAAATACGTGTCTCATTATTTGGACCAACAAACAATGTATTTGAGTTTGGTCGAAATTAAAAATCATGCTCGTACCTGACCGGTTGTGTGGAAATGGAAAGCATCTGGTGCAATTGAAAAATTGTGTACGGCAACTAGTTGACACACACTGAAATTAGAAAACTGGGGATTAATACATAGTAAATTGACTAAAAGCAACATCGCAAAAAATATAGAAAAAAAAGGTTTTTTCTTAACAGCGGTCGCCCCTCGGCAGGATATGGCAAACCGCCGAGTGTATTTCTGTCATGAAAAACAGTTTCTCATAAAAATACAATCGCCGTTCGGAGTAAGCGTAAAACTGTAGGTCTCTCCCCTTTGTGTGACAACATCAAGGCGCACGCCACAAATCGGAGGAGAAGCTCGGCCAAACACTAACATATGTGTAAGCGCCAATCTATTATTATATTATTATTATTATTAAATTAACTAAAAATAAACTCAACACAACCTGTGCTTAATAACTTTACTCCCTTTTCTCACTGTATACTAGCAATAATTATAAAATCTGCAATAAATAATTAAAAAGGCCCTATTTTCTGTTGTTTTAGATAATTTTGAAAACGCGAACACTGCTATTAACTTGTTCATTTCTATAAAAGTATTTTTTTTGGAAAAGAGTTTTGTGAAACTTCGATTCCATTAAATGCAACTGTTTGTTTTGTTCTAAAATTTTTGGATGAACGTGATATATTCATTTGTCATTTGTATTGGAAACTTAGGGTTTTTAAACCCTTTTGAAACTATTCATATGTACATATTTAAATATGTATTCCGTCTTCGTTACGCCACGTTTTGTATCATGTTTTGCTTAATAATAATAACACTGGTCTACAAATTTCAACTTTTTTTCTGCGAATAAGACGGGACCTGGTGTTTCTGAACGGATTTTTCGTGCTGAACACGAATCCGGGGTCAAAAATGTCCCATCACGTCACGTTTTCGAGAAAAAAGGGGTTGAAACCCCTAAAAACAGCGTTTTTGGCCATTTTCGAAAAATTATAGAGCTGAACCCTGACGTGGTACAAATTTTGCATATATCAGAAATTAAAGGCTAAACCGTGCCCTTTCGAATGAGCCCTATGCCGAATTGATCGCGTGCACCCTTAAAGCAGGGGGTGTATTTGTGTTTAGGGGTGCAGGAAAAATTGATCACAGAAAGAATTTAATCTTAAACGATCATAGAAAATTAATAATGCCAAGGTTTTAACTATATTAAAAGTCGCTGATTACGAATCTGCAGTTAGATTTTAAAAATTTAAGATGACGGGTCGAATATGGTGGATATAAAAATTGGACTCCTAGACACAAATACACCCCCTGATCTAAGGGTGCATGCGATTAATTCGGCATAGGGCTCATTCGAAAGGGCACGATTTAGCCTTTAATTTCTGACATATACAAAGTTTGTAGCACGTCAGGGTTCAGCTCTACAATTTTTCAAAAATGGCCAAAAACGCTGTTTTTAGGGGTTTCAACCCCTTTTTTCTCGAAAACGTGACGTGATGGGAAGTTTTGGACCCCAGATTCGTGTTCAGCACGAAAAATCCGTTCGGAAACACCAGGTCCCGTCTTATTCGCAAAACCCTTGTAGACCAGTGTAATAGATTGGCGCTTACACATATGTTAGTGTTTGGCCGAGCTTCTCCTCTGACTTGTGGCGTGCGCCTTGATGTTGTCACACAAAGCGGGGGACCTACAGTTTTACGCCGACTCCGAACGGCGATTGTATTTTAATGAGAAGCTGTTTTCCATGGCAGAAATACACTCGGAGGTTTGCCATTGCTTGCCGAGGGACTACCGCTGTTAAGAAAAAACCTTTTTTCTATATTTTTTTGGGATGTTGTTTTGACCAGGGTTTGAACCCAGGTGCTGATGAGTGAAAGCGCGCACTGCTTACCACTACACCACAGCGGCCGACATGTTTTCTTATGTATTTTAAATTTCGGCAAACAATTTTTATATAGAGAATTTTATCTATTTTAAAATATATAGTGCCGTTTTCACAGTGGGGGGTTAACTCAAACTCTTTAACTCTCAATTTTTGTACTGAACCCCTGTAGTTAACTGCCGAATGAGAGTTATCTCGTCACTGTAAAAAGGCCCATAACTTTTTATGTATGGTCCTTAAAATGCTGGTACTTTTTCTGCTAATTTAGTGCATTTTTATCAATGTTATTGTGGCTTTTTGTTGGCCATTTGGTACATGCATTTTTGTTGGCCATTTGGTACAAAATTATAAAACTCATTTATCATCCCTGGTTCGGGAACTAAAAATTTAATGTCGGGATGGACGGGATCGGAATTGAATATTTAGACTCCTGGTTTTTCTGGGAACAATGAATGTAAAATCGAGAATCCTAAAATACTTTCACGAAAAATTACCATAAAATCTTAATCGTACCAAACTCTTCCAAGAAGACGATTTAGTGACAGATGAATGTACGTGTTTACGATCAATGGACGATTACCGTGAAGAATCAGAAGAAATGTCCGATTATCAGTCTTCTTATATCTTACGCCAATCGAGCTGAGAGCAACCGGGCATGACGTCATCAAATACAAGAATGGGAGAGAAAAGACGAATTCAACAAGAAGAAGGGGAAGAACCAAACAAAAGGCAGTGTTGCGAAAGTTTTGAATTTTAAAAAACACTTAAACCCAAATTGCGTTTTTTCTGGGAAAAGCACCAAATTTTTTTTGGGATGCAAATTAATAAAAATCGATGTTTTTTGCTCGACGGTCGATTTCTTCTGGCATGAGTGGACGTTGGCAAACATATGCTCTCAGCTTATGATTGCCATTGTGCCATAACTTTGTTTCCATTTTTGTAAAGTTGTTTACAACACTTAAGGGTGCAGTAAATTTTGCTTCCCTTTTTTTAAGATTTACAAATTTGGTGTCTTTAAACTAAAAACAAAAGCCCCAAAAACGCACCAGTACCAAACTCAAAAATATTCGCCTTTTGAATACAGAAAAGTACTAAGTTTAGTGCGAAAAGCACCAAGCTGAAATCAGTATCGAAAGGTTTGCTCAAAAGAAAATGTAAACAAAAGTATTGTGTGACGTCAGCGAATGAGTGGATGCTGCCAAATCGACGAAGAGAGGGTTAGCGAATGGCGTCCCCTTTATTTTCTGCATCGTGCCTTATAAAGGAGTTTGGAAGCCATGTGAATGGCGCTTATTCATAGATTCAGATAGATAGATTGGACCGATTTGAAAATACCTTCAAAAATTGAGTTTTTTATTATTAAAGCAGTTTTTTTTATATTTTTTGAAAAAAATTTTCTCAGATGACTAAACAGTTTAAACTTAAAAAGTTTGCATAAAAATATTTAAAAAATTTTTTACGAAATCATAATAATGAGATTTTTGATACAGTTTTTGAACTTTTTTCAAAGACTGGTTTAAGAAAAACTTGAATAACTCAGCCAAAACCTTACAAATTTAGACTTATGAGGTATCATTGGTAAGGTATTTTCTCGCCCTTTTAATTTCTTTGCGAATAAGCTCATTCAAAGTATGGGAGGGGATGGTAAAATAAACGAGTGTCATTCCATGTTGAATTAAGATGTGTTGGTATTTGATAAAGAAAAAATTGGACGTGAATGAATTTTTTGCAAAGAAATAAAAAAGGTGAGCAAATACCTTTCCACTGATACCTCATAAGTCTATATCGGTAAAGTTTTTGAGCAGTTGTCGAAGTTTTTTTTACACAAATCTTTGAAAAAAGTTAAAAAACAGCATCAAAAATCTCATTATTATGATTCCGTTGATACAATTTTTTAACATTTTTATGTAGATTTTTTAAACTTAAACTGTTTTGTCATCTGATGGGATTTCCAAAAAACCGGTCCAGCTCACATAAATCTTAATATTTTTCCGAAATATTTTGGTAGAAGTTTTAAAATATACTAGGTTTTGTAATCCCGCCGGAAAAACCGCAACTTTTTTTGGTGATGCAGTCTAATATACATATATGTCTTACGCACAAGTGCGCTCGGGTATAAATATAAAAATTTCATCTAGCTTAAGAGTACTCGCGTACTCCTTGAGCACGCAGTATTTCCTTTCAGTACGATTTTCATTGTTGAAAGTTGAAAATAAAATTATTGGCTCACCTTGAAAAATAATTAAATAACCTCTTTCCATTTTCCATGTTTTTCTACAGATTTCCCTGGCATGTGCTTTGCCTCTACGCGCTGTGCTACGGTCGAACCAGGCAAAACATGGGAGCTGACACCATTTTGCGGACGCTCAACTTGTGTGCAGAACGATGAAAAGCCCGCCAAGTATATTTAGTTTTTTACTTATAAATGTTAGACAAGCATTACTTTAAACTAAAACTTCCCATCATTTTATTCTTCAAACAGATTGCTCGAATTAGTCGAGGACTGTGGTCCGCTGCCATTGGCCAACGAGAAGTGCAAATTGGACACCGAGAAAACCAACAAGACAGCACCTTTTCCTTACTGTTGCCCGATTTTCACCTGCGAGCCCGGCGTAAAACTCGAATACCCCGAAATTCCAAATGAAGAACCGAAGAAGGAATAAATAAAAAAACTGATTCATGCATTCGTTAACGTTCGGCAAAAAGTGAGGTTGAGGTCCAAAAACGCATTAAGAAGATAGATGATCAACTACACCATAGTTCTTTATCGATTTACATGCACAAGTGTGCCTCCACCATCTTATTGAAATATGAAATGAAATCAATTGTATTGTAAACTAGCAATTACCCGGCGTGCTTCGCTGCGCCTTAAATGTATTTTTGTGTTGTAACTCTCCCCGTAAGCTCTTATGGCCTCATTTACAAAATATTTTTAAAGAACTTTATGAAGTTAGATTTAAAAAAAATCGATCTATGAAGCATTGTTTATTTTTTTTTTGAGTTAATATATTTTCGAACGTAATTAGAAAATATGTAAAGAACCGATAAGTAAATAAATAAATAAATAAATAAATAATNAAAACATACAGAAATATGTATACTTTTCGCACGTCATGGGTAATAGTATTTGAAATAAAATTTTTATGAAAGATTTGCATTAGGTTGGCATTCATTTCGTTAGTTTGATTTGTTTCCATGCTACACCCAAAATGTATTCAACAAAGTGTGATTGATTTTGACATTGCTCTCATAAGAAACAGGCTATAATGTCAAACTGAAATGAATTCTTAACCCATTTGATTTTTTTTTTTTCAAATTTGAATTTGTTTAAAAAAAAGTTACACACAAATTTTTCCAGCAAAAAAATTTCTTAATAAACGTGAAATTGTTAAGAGATATACCGCCGAGGAGAGCAAGTAAGTACATTTAAAGTTGGGTAATAACGGCATTAACGGCGAATTAAGACGGCAGCGATGGGAAGAAAGCTGTGGTGTTGTACTACGTGATTCATCTCGCGTTTGTGAAAACCACTTCAAGGAAAGTGATTTCATTAGTTGTTCGTCCGAATCAAGCACTTTCAAACGAGCTAGTTTATACCCAGGCGCAGTCCCAATGCCATACGAAATAACTGATACAAGTGAGGTTATAGTACGCGATCAGGATACATTCTTTGTTGATGTCCAAACTCAAACAGGCGACTCTTTAGAATGCACGTTGATAACAGAAATATTTCTTCTCACCGAAATAATTAAAACCATGCAAGCAAGTATGGAAGAGCTTAATTTGAAAGTGCTCGAAGCAAAGTCTTTAATGGAAAACTATTTCGCATGAAAAAAATTTTTTTCAAAAATAAATGTTTAGGATAAACAATTTTAATATAAAAATAAACGCACAAAAGCATAAAACTCGGGCAATTAAAAACAAGAAAATTGCTAAAACTATTTTATAAACAATTTGTTTTATTTTATTCACAAAATATATATATTCCAGGTAATGTAAGTAAAACAAAACTATAATTGAAATAAAAGCCTGGAGCATCAGTGCTGACAAGATGCATTGAAGCTAAGGGTTAATTCGTTTGTTTATACTTTTTGACATTATAGTACCTTAAAAGAGAGCCGCACTGAATTGTCAATCACACCTTGTTTAATACACCTTGGCTACACCTGCAGGCATTGCTATGTACATAAAAAGCGGTTGATCAAAATTTAGTTCTGCACCAGTTTTTCTTATCGAAATCAGTACCAATTAAAAAAATCGGGCATTTTCATGTGTTTCTTTAACTGCATGTACAAGCATGGCTATACTTAGTTAATTGTTTCCTTAAAATACCTCCAGATAGTTACTTTACCATATTCAAATGCAAGGAACCATTACATTTGGGATTTTTAACTTTTTGGTATTTTCTTTACCAAGTTTGACTATCTGTGGTGAAAGAAAATGTATTGGTCACATTACATAAAAAACGGCCCATTTTCACGAATTCTTCAGAAAGGTATCATACATACTATTTTAAATAGAAACAAGTAAGAAAGGCTAAGTTCGGGCGGAGCCGAAAGTTAAATACCCGGCGCAAGTGTTAAATATATGTTTTTTCACCTCTTTGAAAGCTACCGCTAGAAGGTCAGGGGTGTATCAATTTTGAGTAAACTAGCGTCCTTAAATTTCGAAATATTGCAGTTTCAAGCATTTCTGAAATATACCGTTATATGAAAAGCGGCCGTAATTTTAGTCCGATTTCAATAATTTTCAACGTTTTGCTTTCATGTGGCAAGAACAATAAAAATACCGAGTTTGGTACAAATTGGTATAACGGTTACCGATATACATATATGTGATCATAAGTGGGCGGTGCCACGCCCATTTTCCAAAATTTTACCATAAACGTATTTCTAAAGAATTGTTCCAAGCATCAATTTTGAATAAATTAGCTTTAATATTTTCTGATTTATCGAAGATTTTGTATTTCTCTAAATTTCCGTTATTTTGGATGTGGGCGTGGTTATTGTCCCATTTTTTAAATTTTCGGCCAGTTAGTATGCTGTACCCAGGCCAACAACTGTGCCAAGTTTGGAAGAAATTGGTGCAGCGGTTACCAAGATATGCATATGTAACCATAAGTGGGCGTGGCTACGCCCATTTTCTAAAAATTTATAATATTCTTATTTTTCGTCTGAAATTTATTGTAAATATCATTTTGAGTGAATTATCTTCAGTAGTTACTAAAATATCGCAGTTTTCGTATTTCTGAAAATTACCGTTATATGGGATGTGGGCGTGGTTATTGTCCGATTTTTTAAATTTTCAGCCAAGTTTTGAAGAAATTGGTACAGCGGTTACCAAGATATACACATGTTACCATAAGTGGTCCTTGCTACGCCCATTTTCCAAAAATTTACAACCTTCTTATTTTTCGTCTGAAAATTATTGTAAATATCAATTTGGAGTGAATTATCTTCAGTAGTTACTAAAATATCGCAGTTTTCGTATTTCTGGAAATTACCGTTATATGGGAAGTGGGCGTGGTTACTGTCCGATTTCGCCCATTTTCAATAGCAACCTACCTTGGATTAACGGAAACCTACATACCAAATTTCGTTGAGATATCTAAATTTTTGCTCGAGTTATCGTGTACACAGACGGATGGACAGACGGACAGACGGACGGACAAACAGACATGGCTTAATCGACTTCTCTATTCATTCTGAGCATTTTTGTATACATTTGTCTATATCTATCTCGATTCGTTTTGGCTGTTACAAACAACCGTTATGTGAACAAAATTAATATACCCTTGTGCACAAGTGCGCTCGGGTATAAAAAAGCTATAGCCGCTTTTGTGAGCAAAATATAAATAAATAGTGACTTTTTGCATAAAAACTACTGACCTGCTGTTGTAGCTTATTGTTACCTTTGTATACTTACCATAAATAATTTTTAACTATTTCAGCTAGTTGGGATCTCTATGGCTCTCCAATAAGTCTTCTTGAATATGTATGTTGATTACCCTCGACTATGTCAGACGCTAAAATAACTTTGTGAGACTTTTGATCAAAATCACTCGAAAGAGAATTGCCGTTTGTTGATCCACGTTGTGTTCCGGTAAATTATCATTTTGAAAACTGATTATGCACTGCTCCTCAACCATTCTCCATTCAAAAAATTGTAAATTTTGCAACCCGTTACTTTACTTTGGCGACGCTTGCTATGGAAATCTTTTTTAACGATGATGTTTGAGTATCGAAGTATCGTCATATTTTTTCAATACTCATCGAATACTGAAATTGCTCAACAGTATCAAATACAACCTATTCGATACCCGATACTATTCACATCCATGGGCGTCGCTACGTAGGAGCAGGGGGGGGCTCGAGCCTTCCCCCCTAGACTTTGAAGTTTACCTTATACATATGTAGGTATACAATCTTCGATTATTACCGCAGCGACCACAAAAATGCCTTTGCCAATATAGCAACTCAGTTGCCAGCTTGCAGTTGCCATCTGTAAAACCATTTCAGCCAGTGGCCACCCAACTGAAGTTCGGTTGCCATAAGCCTAAGTCGCCTCAGCTCAATGTTCTGGCACATACATAATTACACATTTTAATGAGTCTATCTCTTCTTATTCTGGTACTTACAACTTACAAATATCGGACCATGCTCATGAAAGGTATAGTTTTCAGATTTCAAATCGGTGAAGTAGGTAACAAAATATAAATTTAAACATTTTTTTAACTTCTTCCCAGCGTATCTATTAAAATGTCATTTTCAAAAATTTCATGCATTGCTATGCCATGTGATTCCATCTCAAACATATTGTTATAGCATGTCATTGCTTCTTAGCTCAGCTGTTGTTTGCTGTTGTGTTTCTGCAGCATATTTTTAATACTGTTTAATCCTGCCTTGTATGAAAATGTATATAGCAGGGGTGGGCAAGGCCGAGGCCGAAAAGAGCCCCATATAAGATCTAAATGCTACAAAGAGCCACAAAAAAAGAACAAGAAAACAAAAATTTTATTTTTAACTAAAATTATTGTTAGAAATGAAAAACTTTTTATATTATTATTATATTGTAAGGTAGATATAAAAGAAAATTCAAAAGATCCCTTTGGCGAGACTTTCAAAATCTGGTTTTTGGTCAGTTAAAGCCGTTCGTAACAATTCTGTTAAATGTTGGAGAGTCAATAGGTACGTTCGTTTAAAATCTCCAGTAAAAAATGTCCAAAAGCGAAATTCCGGCGAAATATCATCTGTTCTCTTACAAGAGAAAAATATCCAAAATAGTACGCAAACAGAAAATTTCCAGAAACTTGTAAGTTAGACGAACAGCTGATAGAATTTTTGTTTACATTAACAGGTCTATTCTGCACGTTACCGAAGATTTTGTGACCGGAAAATTTTATTACCAATAAATGTTACCACTTCTTGTCACCGCGATTCTAGGTACGTTGGTAATGCAGTGAAAATATTCAGCAACTCAGCTATGAAGATTTGTGGAAATTTCTGTATTGCATATTTCACGGGGCAATATTTTGTTATCAGCTTATGAGATAGTAACCAAATTTACCGGTTACAAGAGAGCACAGAATGCGAAAAAGGTTTAAAAATTGACAGACACTTTAATTACCGGTTATAAAATTTGTTACCAGCGCAGAATAGACCTGTAAAAAGTATAAGATTGAAAACGTAAGAAAACAAATCCTGAATTCTCATCCTGACACAGTTCACTGACTAAACGAATAATTACTTATTTCTTACAAGTTTAATTCAAAGAGCCGCATTTGGCTCAAAGAGCCACGTTTGCCTACCGTTGGTATATAGATTTTTAATTAGATAATTGTTTAATAAATTTTACTATAGTAGGAGCTTGCAAAATTCGGAATAACTCTTCCCGTATATACAAAGTAAATAATAATGCTGAATATGTCGCGTGTGTTCCTTTTGTTGACATTCATAAATTTGATGCATAATTTGATTTGAATTTGTTCGGCAATGTCTTCATATCAGATATTGGCAAAGGGTGCTGTTTTTGTGACTTTAAGCCTACTCACGTTAAAAACGGAGGATGAACGAACACCACCGCAAAGCGTGCTGTCTTGCAAATACAGCCACCACAAGTGAACGATGCTTATAACAGCTCATACTGATATTGACTTCGTCAAATCTGTACTCCGAATGATCGTGCACGAAACCAGCAACCGCCGTATTTGATCGACAGCCATAAGCACGATACTGCATTTGGACGGTTGCCGAAAGCATGACAGCTTATATGAAAGACTGGCGAAGGCAAGATGCCGCAGTTAGCTAACTTGATTTGTTGCAGAAGTCAAACCGCCGCCTTTGGTTTGTTGCTGAAGGCGCGTTTGACGTGTTGCCGAAGTGATGATACTGTAGTTCAAAAACATTCAAAGACACTTGCTTGTTTGAAATGAAGCATTGATATGTACATACATACATACGTACGTATGCACATTCCTCACAACTAGCCAGCAGTGAGCAATGCAATTGAATGGTAGACGCGCTATAAATACATACATACATGCATACGAGACGATAAATTACCCTTTACCACATTCGTCGTCATTTCAGCAACAAGTCAGATGATTTTCAGCAACAAGTCAGATGATTTTCAGCAACAAGTCAAATGGCTTTCAGCAACAAGTCAGATGATTTTCAGCAACAAGTCAAACGACTTCTGCAACAAATGATGACTCTCATGTTTTCGGAGCCGTTCAACTGCCACGTTTGCTGGTTTCGTGCACGATCATTCAGAGTACAGATTTGCCGAAGTCAATATCAGTATGAGCAGTTATAAGCATCGTTCACTTGTGGTGGCTGTATTTGCAAGACAGCACGCAATGCGCTCGTGTTCAGTCATCCTCTAATTTCGTTTAGGTATCGATACTACTAAGCCAACGCCGCTGCTCAGTCATACAAAGCAGCGGTATTGAATGAGTATGAACAGTTGACGATCAACCAATGCCATTCCCTGCTTCATATATCACTTTCAAACATGTATAGGCGACATGATATAAACTGGCACTTGCATGATGTGTTACATGTCGCTTTGCTTTGTAGTTGTATATTTAATTGCTCAGTCATACGACTTAGTTAGGCCGATCTGTAGCAGCCACAGAATTGAGCTATCTATCAAACTAAAGTGCAAGCTGCAGTTGCAGTTGACCGTGTTTGTCAAAAAAGTAAAAAGCGGCGGAAAAGTCGATAATGAGTAATATAATCTATTGAAAAATATTAACCATATTTCCATGGAATTGAGATTCGGAAAAGTTATTAGGTATTATTCATAGTTTTGAAATATATTTCACGAAAGCAAAAAATAAAAATAGCTGAGATCCCTTTCTTTTTTAAACACCTAGGATATCACTGACCATTAAAAAGGACCCTGAATGACCGCAAACCTCAAAGCATTACACATTTTTGTATGTGATTTTTAAAATGAACGATCCAAAATTAGCCGGTATATGTACATATTTAAAATTTTTTAGAACCAGTGGTTGAATTTTTGTACTGAAAGGGTTAACCCTAAATAAATAAATAAATAATCTAGGTCTGCGAGGCGTATACGAAATGGGTATTTTTTTAATTTTAACACAAAATTTACTTTTTATTTTGTTGTTTTAAATAAATGTGGTTATAGTTATTATTAATAAAACTATGTTTTATTATTAGTCAAACTCACAACTTCAATATTCTTTAAAAAAAAAAATAACATAGGACTAAGTATATTTTAGCTCACAGGTTATCTTTTAAGTACATAAGCTTCTACGGCGTATGTTAAGGCTTTATGTTACTCCCAAATAGGGTTAAGAAAGCTTTAGTTTGAAAGTNTAAAAAAAAAAGACAGGACTAAGTATATTTTAGCTCACAGGTTATGTTTTGAGTACATAAGCCTCTACGGCGTATGTTAAGGGCTTACGTTACTCCCAAATAGATTAGGCTTCTAGGGTTAAGAAAGCTTTAGTTTGAAAGTATGATATTAAATGCTTTTCACCATAAACGGCTCCAATTTTCAATGATTATTGCGTTTCAGATTAAGACTAAAGCCAGATATTGTGAAAGGTTGGACTATACCTTAAAGATGACGGTTTTCTCATGGCCCACTGCACGAAGTTTAGAGTAGATTAATGTCTTTTAAGAACTTAAATTCGGTCCTGGCGATGCCCATGTTCACATCACTAGTTCACAGAGCTTTAAAAGACAATCAATTTCATCAGTACCGGGCGGGGGTTGGATTTTGCTGAGAAACATTGCGGATGCATTAATCAGGCCCCAACTTTTTTAGTAAAATAATTTGGAGCAGTGAATCAACATGCAACCTGATGGTTCTTTTAAGGTCGCAGTACCAGTACAAAAATAAATTTATGCAGAACTGCCGTCAAGGCTCAACTCAAAAAATTACGTAGATTTCCATCAGAAAGTGCTTACATTAGGAGCTCATTTAGACGAAACTTATCCTAGCCGATAGAATGGATGATGCGGAGCAATCACGTGACCCGCTAGATCGGCAGATCTTAATCCATTACATTTTTTCTTCTGGGGATGTCTTAAGGACAAAATTTATACAAAAACCATTAAAAACGAAGAAAATTTATGGGAAAAAATAAATGGGGCTGCTTGTTGAAATAGCCAAATTGAGTTTAAGAACTCTAAAAGCGTATTTTCTTAAGAGGTGCCGAGCTTGAATTAGACCAGAAAGTAAATGAATAAATTTTTCCTCAAAAAACTTTATTTTACGTGAACCCATCCTTCGCAAAAAATATTGATAGACATAGCCTTTGTTTTTGGCTCTAGTCTGAATTTCTATACGTATCATAAAATAATGCCAGGAACAGGTAATAATGTACCTTCGTACTATTTAGCATGTCATTGGTCGGTAGCAAGAGCCACTTAAATTATAATCTTAACTACTCAGAAAACTATAACTGTTTTCTATTCCATATAGTAAGTGTGGCACCTTACTGAAATCTCTATAAAACAGGGACGTGAACCGGATGAAAAATTTGGTCGGTTCGGTTCAGCGGTTCGACCCGTTTTTGCACTTTTGGATTGGTTCGTCAAAGCGGTTTTTTTGGTCTTTGAACCGGGGTTTCGGTTCGGTTCAACGGTTCGAAAAACAAAAAAATTACGCGCAAGTTTAAGTGTTAAGTGTCAAGTGCAACAACGCGCAAGGTTAAGGGTCAAGTGTCTGTCAAATGAGATGGGTTGCCTTTACATTTGATATTGTCACATGCTAAACAAACATGGTGGGTATTACCATGTTTACCAAAAAGAAAAAAAAGTGGGTACATTTATCTATTGAAAATTGGTCGAAACGAACCTTGCAACCTTTATAAAAAGTGGTTCGGTTTTCGGTTCGGATCAAACACTTGTGGAAAATTTCGGTTCGGTTAATGGTTCAGTTAATTAATAGAAAAGAGCGGTTTTCCGGTTCAAAACCGGTTCGGTTCAAAACCGGTTCATGTCCCTGCTATAAAACGAGCCATTTTTTATGTAATGCGCAGTTATAGCGCAATAATTTGTTTTTGCACCACAGATAGTCAAATTTGGCGAAAGTAATATCAAAAGGTTAATAATCCCAAAATAGTCCCAAATTTATTATGGTTCCTTAATATGCTTTAACTATGTCGCATTTGGATATGGTAAAGCAACTATCCTTGAGCCGTTCACGCGTGTATATTTGTTTAATAAAAGAGGCGAATAATTTTAAATATTTTTAAAAACATGTCCACAAAACTGATTAATTTAAAAAAAGGAAACATATGTTTAGTGAAAGTAGTGTAAACGAAAAGTGCAGAAGTAGTTAAAGTTATGTTATTCAAACATTCAACTGAAAATTATTTCATTACGCTGCTTCAAATGGCTGATTTTAATGAACATTTCAACAACTTTTCATAATAGAAACACCGCAATTTATTACACTCACCAGCTAATACATAGCTTTCTGCGAATAATAATAATATCTCATAATAATCAAAATTTTTACAGAACCTCATCCTCTTCCGCATCCTCAGATGGACGAAATGGTGAGTATACTTAAGGAAATTGAGGAAGAAAATTCAGGTAAGTCATTATCTTCACCAATCACTAAAACATGCCAAAGTAAAAAATTAATCTTAATTTTAACCTTTATCTTTATCTTTATCTTTATCTTTATCTTTATCTTTATCTTTATCTTTATCTTTATCTTTATCTT